>NC_072736.1:34852068-35152068 GCF_026930045.1 Uloborus diversus
TTTATAATAATATAAAGGTGTTATTTTATGTAAAATATAATAGGTATTTTGAAAACATGTCTGGATAACAAATAAATGTATGGTATTTTTGTATTGTTTATGTTTAGGATGGTTCTGTTGAGACATTTTTACTTTTCATACATCGTACATTTGAATAGCTAAGCGCTTTTTTGGCTGAAATAGTTATTGATTTTGGGGATGTTTTCCGCTTTAAACATCGCAATTTGAATCGCTTTGCTCTTTTTTAGCAGAGTATGAGAAAAGTTTTTGTTCGATGAAATGCATGTTGGAAAATAGCTTTTATTCATTGGTGAGCTGTTATAGTTATTTGTCAATTTAAGCATTTTAAATACTTTCTAGTAATTGTTCTTTGTGTACAAAAACTTTTTAGTTTCTGGTATTTTTGAAGCGTATATTCGTGATGTTTTTTGTTGTTGTTTTATGTTGTTTTTATATATATTGTGTTCTGAAGTGCTTTGATCATGTTTTTTTATCTGATTTCTTCCTGTTGGCGCTAAAAAAGCATCGTTAAGAACGATGTATGACATATGTCCTCATACATCGTTTTCTTGGCGCCAACAGGAAAAAGTCGCCAAGGGTGGGGTATATCACATCAGTTCCTTTTAAGCCCCATAGAACTTGAGTTATAACATTTCAAAGCACTACTAGCAAGAAAAAAAAATCTTTTAAACAAATTTTAAAATTTAATTGCTTATCAATAATGAATAAGGCTTTTTGAAATAATATGTATAAATTTAAGATGTCAAAGGGGATATTTGAAAACCCGAGATGTTCAGGTTGAGTGCTTTATTGATTTGTTATGGAATGACACTACATTTGGCTGAAATCATCCGAAAAGATTTATTGGAATGATGATAGCTAGAATTTTGGATTTTTATTTCTCCAAACAAAATATATGAAATACCTTCGACTCCAGTTGTACAGCGCATTTTGCATTTACATCCTCTATAATATTAAAATCTGTTCTCGTCTGTCTGTCTGTCTGTCTGAAGATCTATCTTCTCTAGAACCACTGCGAATCGGGAGTCAAACGAGATATCGATCAGTTCGAAATTTTCCAAAGAAAACAATAGGACCAATCTCGTAATTGTGCGACTTTAATTAGCAGAGATATTAATTAAAACGTTAATTAACATAACGTTATTCAGGAATTTTTATTTCTTTCCTGTTGCCATTTTGCATATGCGCGAGCAAGTAAAATTCTAATAATTGTTTTAAAAGAGATTTTTTGGCTGCTGTCCAAATCTTAAAACAACGTTTCCATCTAGAATTTCATTTTAAATTAGTTTAAAATTGGTTGCCCTATTCGAACGTAGCCTTTATTTTATCGTCTGTCCTTTTTTTATTTTTTACATTCAACGTTCTTAATTCTTTTTAGCATATGAAAGTTGTTTCTTTAGCTATGTTTATTGATTGTAGTGTAAGTTTATTATTCACCGACCTCATATTTTGGTACATTTAGGATGTGCGACTAATTATGTTTATTTTGTTGGACTTTTTCCCGTCACATGGGTGAGTTTTCGAATTGTAATAACTCTCTTTTTCCTTCCTGTTTCTATTTTTGAAATACAGTTTGTATCGTTAAAAGAACATGTCAAATTAAGATTGTTTGAATTTCATTAAGTGAAACAGAGTTGAACAAAAATATCGTTTTTAATGATTTTAACTAAAGCTTAATTCGAATCTGATGACCTGGTATTAAATTAATGCTAATTGGTATTTATTAAGTCTTGGTGCTTTAGTATCACGTAAGCAACCAAAAAGTATGTGTCATTTTATGTAAAAAGCTGATCGTAATTGTACATACAAATGTTTCAGATATAGTCTATCAGATTTAATTCAGTTTAAAGTGAGCACAGATTATAATTGATAATGCATGTATTTTTATCTTTTGTGTTAATTGAAAATACGCATAACTTGCATTATTGATAACTATAATTAACTTTAAAGAGATTTTTGCCAAAAATATGCTCTACTGGTGTTTTGCAAACCTTGCATTACGCATATTTATTTACTCCTTAGCGCTTTAGAAACTGAAGTCAGAGTAATGCAAAAACATCAATTGGACATCTCTTTCGTTTTTTAAGTAGCCCGTGCAACGCCGGCCACGCAGCTAGTTATACTATAATTGGTACAGAAACACATGTTTTTTTTTTTCCAAACATAAAACAGTAACACAACGTACAATACTTATAGACACTGAACTAAATATCCAGTGAAACTTTCGGAAATCCATCATAGTTTATTGTACATAAAATATTTTAATAAACTGCCATTAAATAAAAATGTACCAATAGAAAATAACTAATTCTTGGGTAAATACGATTTAACTCTTACTAGAGGACAGCTAGTGTATTTGAACAGAAAGAGCTTGAAATAGAATAAAAATAGATATCGCTCTTAAAATGAGTTGAACATGCATGACTACAGAGAATGAATGAAAGAAAATGGTTCATTTCAGTTTCTTTAAATATCTGGGGTCATCGTGGCACCCAAGGCGGTATGCTGAGGTGTGGAATAACAGTGTTTCACTGTAACAGTCTGACCACTGATTACGTGGAATTGACAAGCATCCAGTCAAGACAAGTTTATCTGAATGAAGGTGGAAATGTAAAAATTTGATGCGTGTGTTCTGCTCATTTGGATGTGACTCGGCTTCATTTAAAGGCTAACATACATCTGCAAAAGCTGATATCCCTGAAAACTAATAGATGCGTTCCATTTCTGCCTGTAAACCGGATGTTTGCCTTTCCATTTAATCGGAGGTCAGGCTGTACTATAGCTGGACAATTATTCTCAAATTTTGAAATGTTTAAAGCATACATTTTGAATAACTTTGTGATGTTTAAAATAAAAAAGTTGCAACATTTTATTTTTTGTTTGAGAAATACTTTATTTTCCCATAAAATACCGTATAAAAATAGAATTTTCCAAATTTATAACAAAAGCATCAACTAATGTGATTGCTATCAGTAAAGTTAAAACTTTATAAAGTACAATAAGTTTGTTTTAGTCATGAAGTTTTTCATCAAAAAGCAGCTGTTATACGCAATTGTGGGTTGACCTGAGAGTATTTTAGTGTTGTTAATTGCAGGTGAGTCGAAGTGAAGAACTCTCAATATTCTAGAATTCCCTTCGACTCACATTTTCTGCATAAAGGAGAACAACATTTAACCAGAGTTCATCTTACCCACAAATATTTCAAAATTGCAAATAAGCATTTTTTGTTTGAAGTAATGAAGCTTAGGAATGAGGATATTTCATATTATTTGAATAAATCTTCTGAAAGCTCATTTCTGTTAGGAAAGCTGGACTGAGTTCCTCTTTTTAAAACACTTGTTGTTGCTACTTCACATGATCTTTTAATAGCCTCCTCCATGCTCAGTTGAGGATGTGCAGACAAATAATACACAAGACTTCCCATAAATGCATCTCCAGCCCCCTGTAAGAATAATTAAAAGTTTTGTAAATATGATTTCAACAGTTGAAGTAACAGCAAATTTAACAACATGAAAACTATTCTATTTTATGTAATGAGTAGTAGTAACCTTCAATCTATTAAGTACAGATGCACCGAATACCATATTTTGTCGAATATAGAGTATTTACAGTCGGACCTTGATATAACCTTTGGGACCTCACGAAACAGACCTTATAAGCGAGGTGACCTTATAACGGATTTATTATTCATTGACAAATATCAGTAATTAGGTTATAATAGTTTGATAAATTTGAACCTATTAAAACTTTTGGAATCAATAAGAAATTTAAAAATGATTTTTTAGAACTTTCATGTAGAGCAGAGGTTCCCAACCGGTGGTTTGCCAACAACTAGGAGCTCGTGAAAAGTTTTCAGGGGATTCGCAAAAAAAAAAAAAATGTAATGCCAGAGTTTTAACATGCCTGTTTCTGATGAAGTCTCATGCTCAAGTGATTTCAAGCAAATTTTGCTCCTTTTTTATTTATTTTTCTCTCGCACATCCAATACTGTTATCAGGAAAATATTTGCGTACTTCCTGACACATTTTACACTTAAATAGTTTAGTCCGTCATTGCAAAGTGCCGGTTTTAGCGCTTCCATTGAGGATGATAGTAGGGCTCGACCGATGGCATTTTTTGGCCGATGGGCCGATGCCGATTGTTGGCCGATTGTTCAAAGATGACCGATGGCCGATGGCCGATTGTTTTCCTCCAAATGGCCGATTGCCGATGGCCGATGGCCGATGCCGTTGGCCGATGGCAAAAAAAAAAAATCAAACAGAAATAAATTGATAAGATTGTCAGGGATTTAAAGGATCATTGATTCACTTCACTTTACTTCCTTTCTACGAATAAAGAATTGTAATCACAAAAAAAAAATCAGATTTCGACCTAAATTTCTATTTTACTATCACCAAATTTATACTTCACAAGTTTTTTCGGCAAATCTGTACATACATATTTGCGTCACTCAAAAACGTTATGAAATAGTAAAGTGAAAACTCATACGTACGTAGTATAATCTAAAAGTTCGAGGTCAAGTTGTATAAAACCTTACCCTGAATAGTTCATATTACCGAAGCATATATCTATCTACAAAATAATCACCTTGAACGATTATGCACTTCTGCCAACGTTTGTATAGCTTTTAGAAGCACTCCTGGAAGACATTTTTCGCAAATTCCTGTAAGGCCTCTTGCGCTGCTGCTTTAACTTCATCGTGGGGAAGAAGGCGACTTTCATGTTGAGGATGCACGGTTCGATTGGTCAATACTCCGATATGACAAACAAATAACATAATGTTTCGTCGGACTTAGCTCCGTGTGACTTTTACCTGTTCGTAGCAAAAAAAAACATTTGCATAGAAGCCGCTTTTTTCCGTCAAGAGAAGATGAAGCTGCATCATAGAAGGTAGTGAAAAATGGCTTCCAGGAGTGTTTCCAAAAGTTATATGAACACTGGCAGAAGTACATAGTTCTTTAAGGCGACCTTTTGAAGATGAATGTGCTTCGGTAATGTGAACTATTCTGGGTAAGATTTTATACAGCTTGTCCCCGAACTTTTGCATCGTACTACGTACAATCTGTATAGGGTGTAGTTATGCTTCTCCTTTTTTGACTGCTGTATGATGAAAGAGAAAGAACAATAGCCAAAAAAAGAAGGAAGAAAAACAAAGAGACTGTTTGATAACCAATTGATTTGTTTTGTTTTTTTTTAATTGAGCATATAACTAAGATTTCAGTAATGTTGTAATAATGTATGGATTTAGGTACACTAAACATAGTTAAAAAAATTAAATTGCGTTGTTTAATCATTCAAAAAAAAAGAATAGAACTATGAAACCGTCAACAAATCACGTAATTAAAGTGGCAGTTAAAGTCGAAACGCAATTAAAGTGTGGCGTATACATTTTTTAGTCATCAAATTAAACAAAAAAGGTAAAAGATAAATTACAATATTAAATCAAAATAGTAATATTTTTATACTTATTTAAAATTTATGAATAGAAAAGATTGCATTTTTCATAAAAGCTATAACAGTGACATACATTTCGCTGAAAAAAAATAGCCATGAAAAGAGTATGGTTCTTAAAACGCAGGTACAATAAACAAACTCAATATTTACACCAAGTTAATAACTGAATACATATACTACTTGATCTGATGTTTGCACACATAGTATTGAACAATTTGATTGCTTAATCTTTTATGAAGCTTTACAAACAAGTTCAAATTAAATTTTTCAATTTAACAATAATTTTCTGAAATTTGAAAACTTGCATAATAGAAAATCCTTGAAACTTTTCTATAAAAAACGAAAACAACTTATTCATTGATTTTATATAAATACATAAGAATAGTTACTTACAACAGAAAAAAAATCAATCGCTATTAATGATGCAAAAAAGATGGCAATTTACGAAATATAGGTGAAACAAGTATGATAAATACGCAAAATGACATTTCTTGACCAAAATAAATAATCGCTAAATATGCAAGAAATGCTTGAAACGACGAGGTAGGATTAGAGGGGTTACCCTCTGATTTTGGAGTAAATCACACTTCGGCCCCAACCTCTGCCTCATTTTTTTAGTACAGAACAGCTACCACCAACGCCTCGGAAGAGTTTCTTAATTTACTTCGCACTTCCGAAAAAAAAAAATCAAAAGTCCCTTTGATTTCCGAATTATGTCACCATTCAAAACGTCTTTAATCAATTTCTTACATTAATGCCCTAAATTCTTTCTAAACAATAGATAAAGTTTGAAAAAAAAAATCTCCAATTTTATGAACGGTGTTAGTTTTAAACAACTCAGAAATACAACTTGAGTTTAATTTCAGAAATTGGGGGAGTGGGGAGGAGGGGGCACGTAAGTGTTCTCAGAAATTCAAAAAATAGTCGTAAAAATAGAGTTCAAAATAATCATAAACATTGAGCAGAAAACCCTTTCAAAACTTGCACCCGAGTTTGTTTTGACGTGCAATGGCGGATTTAAAATATAGCAAATGTTGCAATTGCGCGAGAGGCCCCATAACCATAGGGCCACCGAATGAGTTACAAAAATGCGAATGATAAATGTTTTACAACTTCTGTGATCCCCAAAATGTATTTCGACGGGCCCCAAACTTGTAACTCCGCCGAAGCGATACAGAAAAAGGCTGCATTACTGTGATTCATATTACAAATATCGAAAAATTAAAAATTACCGTCAGTTCAACGGGAATGTAATAAAATGACACAAAAATCGGTTTCGCCATCTCATATTTGTTTCCATACTCTCCAATTCGGCAATATATCACCAAATGATCGTCAGTCTGAGACGCTATATTAGTTTTGCATTGAAATAAGTAATTAATAGCCACAAAAAATGATTAAACAGGCTTTTCAGAACACCCGATCGAAAACAAAAAGGGGTAAGTGCACAACTGGAACGTCCGCAGACCCCCACATACGAAACTTTAACCTTTTACAGATTATCATTTTTGAGTTATGACTTATGACAGATATATACGTACATCCTGCTGCAAGAAACAACGCAATAATTAACTTGTTTGGTACCTGAATGTAGTATTAAAAACTCTTCTAGGGATGACTAAAAATAGAAATTCATACTGAAATTTAAGTAAATAATTTTATATGAAAACAACAACTCCATTTACTTTGTATTAAAAAGTAAAACAGCAAAGGTCCTTTATTTTTTTCAAAAACATCGGCCAATTCCATCGGCTTTTCGGTGTTTTTTAAGGCCGATGGGCCGATGTTTCCCGCAAGTTAGCATCGGCCGCCGATGCCGATGGCAAAATTGTTGAACCATCGGCGCCGATGCATCGGCCAGGCCGATGCATCGGTCGAGTCCTAGATGATAGGTGATAGCCCTGAAGCCATGCTGAAAAAGCTCTACTTATGAATACAATATCTTCTGGTGAAATAATTTGAACACGTCCATTTCCTCAGAAGCTTTTAATCGGAAAATTTGATTAAACTTGATGAAAAAATTACATAGAGCATATGCGAGCGTATAAAATATTGATGTTTAGTTTCTGTACCATTAATTTGAGTCTGAAGAAGAGCTGTCGCTGTGCTCTTTTGTTGAGTCAAAAATGCAGGGCTCCCAAATGGTCCGCTTTTCCCGCCAAAGTCCGTTTTTTAGGGTAAAGTCTGCTTTAGATAGCTTTTTAACTTTTTGGTCCAATTAGTCCACTTTTGTATTGTTTCTACTTAAAAATCAGACTTTAAATAAAAAGTTTTCCATTGCATTAAAAGATACTGTACACCCTAACACGCAGCCGCGGCACTTTAACCTGACTTTCCCGTATTATTTCGCTTCAGAATGGCCTCATTACTTCTCCTTCAACCGCTGCAGCAAGGAAATCTATAAAAAAGAGAGGTTTGGGGGGGAGGAGTTATGACGTTGAATCGGAGCAGGGGGGCTACCGATATTTCTCGGAATTTCAGCCTAACGTTTGCAATCTATACATATAATAAAATAAGATGTTTGTGTGTGTGTGTGTGTGGGGGCGCGCATTCCCGGGAAAACGGTAAGGCCTAGAAAGATCAAATTTGGTATACTGGTGCAGTTTTTGCTGAGGATGTGCACCTCGGGCTTCGATTTTTGATATTTTAATTAGAAAAAAAGTTTTTTAATGTTTTATGTGTTTTTTTTGCACTTTTTAGTACTTTTTACCTCACAGACCCCGAACCAATCGCACCATACAAATATTTTTTGTACTATAGTGTAGAAAATTTAATTTTAAATATGATGAATGAAAAAATTTTGAAGATTGAGCAATATTTATATTTTTTATGAATTTTTGAAAAAACCTTTAATTTGCATTTTTTCCAGGGCTTTATTTTTTTCTAATATCATCCTGCGAGAAGAATCAAAGCCTCATTTATAAATTTTAAGTTGATAATAGTAAAAACATTTCGCCCTCTTCAGAAAAAAAAAGTTCTTAAAAATACGGAATAGTTTTTTTTTTTTTTACAATTTTTTTAATGCTGAACACATCATGTCTTTTCACGCATCGGTCGAAAAAAGCGTTCTTTTATCTTTTATACTTGTGACTTCACTACTTGGATTTCGATTCGATATTTACGATGGAATCTTAATCGCAAGCAATGTTAATTTTTTTTTTACTATATAGCTTTCTTCTACATTTTATGACGTGATGACTACGTGTTTTTCCGGCAGCGCTTGCTTTTTTTCTTTATTTTTTTTTTTGTTTTATTTAGGGATTGCATTTATTTCTTTTTGCATTCCCTCCCCCCTCCCAAAACTGGACCTTTTGCTGTATCTATATTACGTTACATTTCATGGTTGTGCGAATTTAATTCAATAAAAACAGCGAGATTTTTTTATGTTTGTCAAACACTACTTTTTGCACTACTACGGGGAATTTGAGATTTTTTTTTTGCTTTTGCTTTATTTAAATAAAAAAAAGCTGTTTTTTGAAAGATCTTTGTTTTTATTAGGAAATGGGCGGGGAGGTTAAAATAAATAGAGATGGATAACAAAATTTAGAGATAGATCGTAAAGGTAAATAGCCGCCGAAGGCGGCAATCTTGGCGTAAAAATGTGAATGGCACAAAAAAAAAAAAAAGAGATGGATTGATTGATACTGCTGAATGACAAGTTCACCAAACAGCCGCCGTAGGTGGCTGCTTGCACAGAAAGGCGAATTGCGAAAGAAGGCGAACCAGCTGGTCGCCGCAGGCGGCTAGTAAAAAATAAACTTTCTGATCTCGATAACTCGAATATTCCTTTATCTCTTCAAAAATACGTTTAATACTATAAACTTCATATTTTCTGTACTTACCTTTTTTGCCCCATTTTTAATAAATAAGTTTCATTAACTTTGGGGCGTTAAAATATAAGATTTACTTCATTGAAGCACAGCAAACTTCATTATTCTCAAAATTTGAATTGGACTTTTAAATTTGAATTGTAAATGATTGCAGTATATTATATGCTTGCACTTTTTTATTAATTGTAAAATGTGCTTTGAACAATATTCAATTTTTTACAACTACTCGGTATAGGCCGAGTACCTGATCAAAATTTGGCTGAGTACCGAGTACTTGGCAAGTTGTCCAAGTAGGTCGAGTACCGAGTAGTTACCGAGTACTCGGTACGTCTCTACTTTATTTTCCATCTGCATTTGCTTGAATTTAATCAACAATACCCTCAGAAGTGATAACGTATTGGGGTTAACAATTATGTAATTTTTATTGGTCAACTTCAGAGTGTCAAAGGAATTTTTCTTAGAAAGGGTTAGCTGAGCTGGAAGTCATATCAATAAAAATTTTATGAATCACAAAATTGCCCACTTTAAAACGGTTTTCTCGTTAAAAGTGAGATATGCTCTCATAGCCTTAACATAGTTCCACAACCAAATCTTTCTGATTTCCTCACTAAATCTGGGTCCTCATTAAATCAGGGTTTGTTATAAGCGAGTTTGACTGTAATGTAAAACTTAAATATTGCAAAAACTTAAATATTGCAGAAATTAAAATATTGCAAAATTTAATATCCAGGTGTTTTCATCTTTTAACTGGTATATTTTATATAAAGAATTACAGTAAATGTTAAGTGATAATAAATTGACTTTATGTATTTATAACTACTTAACATTGAATTTTTTTTCTCTGATTTTTGTGCCATATTTAAATACGTTTATAAGTGAGGTTAATGTATTGTGTCGTAAGATTTAAGAAAAATTAAAAAAGCAACAAAGTTTAAATTTTAGCATCTGAGTGTTTTCCCATACATTAAAACCACTTTGTATCTGATGAAAACTAATCAGTAACAGTTTGAATTAATTTTTTACTATGGTACTATTCTGTAACTTACTTTCATTGTGTAAACGAATATATTTCATTCTAAATTATCGACGAATTTGTTTACTATTTGGTTGCAGAATATTAAAGTATTCGGCAAAATCAAATATTTGGTTTGTCTGCTGAATATACGGTATGTACTGAATATTGGGTGCATCTCTACATGAAGTGCTGTTCTCAATAAGCCACAAAATGTTTTGCAATTATAAAACTCCTACTTTTGTGTTATTTTTGCTCTTGGCTCTACAATGCATATTTCTAACTTTACAGTAAGCATCGATTCTAAAACCTGAGCTAAATTTCTGCTTCTGAAACGTGGCAACAAAATTTCACTTTTCCTGGTTGTGCTATCGCCAGCCTGGATCACTAAATTGATAAAAACATGGATGTTTTCAGTTATAAATCTGACAATTTTATTCTAGCCAGGAAAAATCTAAAAATTCAAAGGAAAAAATTGATCAGATTGATATTTTGTGCCTCGGAAAGTAATTAAAACTCACATCTTTACTAATAATAAAGCTGAAAGTCTCTTTGTCCGTATCTTTGTCTGTCAGGATCTCTCTCAGTCCGGATCTCTGTCCGTCAGGATCACTGTGACGCGCATAGTGCCTAGACTGTTCGGCCGGTTTTCATGAAATTTGGCACAAAGTTAGTTTGTAGCATGGGTGTGTGCACCTTAAAGCGATTTTTTGAAAATTTGATGTGGTTCTTTTTCTATTCCAATTTTAAGAACAAAATTATCATAAGATGGACGAGTAAATTACAAAATTATCATAACGTGGAACCATAACATGGGCACAAGCCAATTGGCAAGATTCAAAATTATCATAACCTGGAACCGTAACATGATTACAAGCCAATTGGCAAGAAAATTCACCATACATTATTTATAAGTATACAGGCGAACCAAAAGACCTTTTACGAGGGTCGTCTGAAAAGTTTCCGACCTTGATATGAAGATGGCAGCACTAGTAATTCAAAGTGGGGGTGTCCTTATTTAGGCGTTCTTTGGTAGCTCGGAACAGAAATTGGCGCCAATTTGAGCTCAAATTGTTTGTTTGTCAGCCATTTTTTTGAGTTGATGTTACAGTTTTTGTGAAAATGGAAAAAATCGAATATCGAGCTGTCATTCGCTACTTGTTTTTGAAGGGGAATATGCCTGCCCAGATTAAAGAGGAGTTGGACGCTGTGTATGGAGACTGCTCCATCATCTACCGCAGTCAAATTTTGGGGTAGCAGAATTTAAACGTGGCCGTACCAGCTTGGGTGATGATGAACGTTCGGGTCGGCCCAAAACTGCTACCACTGACAAAAACATCGCCAAAGTTCATCAGATGGTGCTGGATGACCGTAGATTGAAGGTTAGGGAGATAGCAGAAGCTATGAATATCTCCAAGGAACGTGCTTGCCACATTTTGAACGAAGAATTGGGCATGCGCAAGCTGGCCGCACGCTGGGTGCCGCGTTTGCTCACTTTGGACCAGAAAAGGGTCCGATATGAACAGTTGCAATGCTCTGTTGGCGCTATTCCGGCGCAACAAAACTGAATCTTTCCGACGTCTGATCACTGTAGATGAAACCTGGATTCACCACTACACCCCTGAAACAAAAACGCAGTCAAAACAGTGGACTGCAAAGGGAGAACCAGCTCCAAAAAAGGCCAAGACAGTTCCTTCTGCTGGGAAAGTGATGGCAACTGTTTTTTGGGATAGCCATGGAACTATATTCATAGACTATCTTGAAAAGGGTAAAACCATTACAGGAGCATACTGTGTGACTTTACTTGACAAATTAAACAATAAAATTGAAGAAAAACGGCCTCATTTGAAAAAGAAAAGTCCTTTTTTCATCAAGACAATGCTCCAGCACACACCTCAGCAGTTTCAATTGCCAAAATCCATGAATTGAAGTATGAACTGATTGAGCACCCACCCTACTCACCAGACCTGGCCCCAAGTTGACTTTCACTTGTTCCCTAAGCTGAAAGAAGCTCTTGGGGGACAAAGGTTTTCTTCAAATGAAGAGGTAATCGACTTCGTGAACAGTTATTTCGAAGAGAAAGACTCATCGTACTATTTGGATGGGTTAAAAGGATGGGAGCATCGCTGGATCAAGTGTGTGGACTTACAAGGAGACTATGTTGAAAAATAATAGTCAACTTGGAAGGTAAATATTGTTTTTCTTCGTTAGGTCGGAAACTTTTCAGACAACCCTCGTAATTTTTATGTTACGGGCAAAGCCATGCGGGTACCACTAGTTTTGAAATAAAAATATAGTACAACTTCAATTTAATGATACCCGATTTAATGATTTCCTCAATTTAATAATGCAGTTTATTGGATCGGATTTGGCTGTATTAAGTGTCTATGCTTCTAGATTTAACAATGTCCTTGATGTAACAATAACTTTTTCCAGTCCCTTGACAATCGTAAAATTGAGGTTATACTGTATTTCAAATAATCACTGTTGATCCCAAAACGCTGCAGAAGAAAAGGAGTAATAAAAGCTCTGGTCCCCAAATGCCATGGGAGAAGAGGCTCTAGTACTATGCTATATGCAACCCGCCCTCTTGTCACCAATACAACCTTACTCAATCTACTGCCCTGATTCTGGCTAAAAAGTGGAAAATTTTGAGTTGTTTTTAGGTGTTGCCATTCGTAGAATAATTCTCTCTTCTTTATAGACACAACAGTAAGTAAAAGAATGATTGTGGCTGTCTGTTGCCAAAAACAATGAACACTTTTAGTGCTATTTTGTGTCCCCATTCGCATTTTAAGATTTTTTAAGGTAGTAAGAAGCAAAGGGATGTAAGTGCCAAAATCAAAAATTTCAAGATAACCAGTACAAATGGTGGGTGAACCTCTCCTCTGCTTGGGTGCAAGAGATAGTATTAGTAGCTCTGGAAGGAGCTGCAGTTGTACAGCATGATTTAGAAATACTTTTCAATGAAAGCCTGCCTAGGATCTGAAATTCAAATGCGTTTTACTCAAAACTTGAAGATATCCACTTACACCTCTTTCATTGCCTCATTTGGGATTTTGAAACTTTAGTGGGTTAAGTTTTTGCTTAGAGAGCAGAACAAGGGGTCATTGTTTAAAGCTATTCAAACCTCAGGTTAACCTGGAAATAAGGAAAAATGATTACTTTCGTAGGGTTATGGGCACTTGAAACAGCTTACCGGAAGAGGCTGTCATGAGCAAGGGGGTATTGCTTTAAGAGGCTTTCTGTTGCTGGTTGTCACATTTGTATTTGTATAAAAGTATGTTGTTCAAAGTAGGGCTGCAGAGTCAGACTAATTTTGGAGTAAAAGCACTGACGGCTGTAAAATTCCAGGAGTCCGCCATTTTCTGCAGCCTTGATTTGTAGCACAGAAGTCAACTACTGTCTCTTTAAATCTTACGCTATGAGTTATTCCATGGAACAGATTATAGAACAGATATAATTTATATATTTTAAGTTTGGAAAAAGATATATGGTGCATTGAGTTTTTAAAACTCGTACATTTAAAAGAACAATTTCAGAAGAAAAAAAAATGAAAAAGATAATTTATTAAGTATTTGTAAAAATACTTACTGTACAATCAAGAGCTTTAACAACTCTAGCAGGTACATGGATGTACTTATTTTCATTTTTATTTTGAAATACAGCCCCCTTGCAACCTAAAGTCAAGATAACAGTTGCACAACCTTTCTGGAATAAAATTTTAATTGCTTCTGCTGCATCTTCTATAGTTTCAATTTTTAAATTAGTTGCATCATATGCCTAAAATAAAAAAATAAAACATACATTAGTCTGGGCTATAAAAAAATTTGTGCAACTACGGAGTTTTTGTTCCTTTCGTTTTATATGTATTTTCAGATACACTATAAATTACTTTGTTCCGTGGGCCATGGTTGTCTTTTGTCTGATTGGTAAGGTGTTGAACTAGAACTGGGAGTTCCAATTCGATGCCAGCCAGTCGAAGATCCCCCCTGTTCTCTAGTGATGACTAGGGCACACTAAATTTGTCATGGTCACAAAGTCCTCCAAGTTCCCACTCGAAATCAATAAATACCTTTGAGGGTGCTCAACCAGGAGTTGTTTGGCTTCTGGTTTAGACCAAAATTATCAAAATGTTGATGGTGCGTCCATATATCGTGTGCTGTCTAATTTCAACTTTAGTGGTGCTCTGTAAATGGAAGCCTTAAATCTTGAAGCAAGGACTCGGATACCCAAGTGGTTTAAGCAGTGGCAGCTCCTGGGTCAGGGATTTAAAGGTGCTGCTAATTTTGAAAAATACTATAAAAGTTGTTTACATTATTTGAAACCTATGCTTAATACATTTTGGTTCATAAAACACTAACATTATAATAAAAATCATTAAAAAAAAAATTAATTAATTTCAGTCTACACATGCATAAAGAGCTTTTCAGCGAGTTAAGAGCCTGCCCGTTCGTTTCCTGTATAATTTTTACAGTTTGAGGTAGCACAATATTGTTTATAAAGCACAAACTGCCGCAATAAGAGCTGATTTGCAGCTAATTTGATCAGCATTAACTTAGATTTAGGGAGAAATAAATGTAATAATGCTAAAAATGAATCTTTCAAAATAAGATACAGCAGGTGCTGCAGCTCTATAGTTGATGCGAACGAGTCATCTTTGGGTTTAAGCTACAATGACACTAACAACAACAACACTGCTTTATTCCATTCCAAATATTAGCTTTTAAAATTACAGATGTGGGGATTGGAATGTCACTGTGTTTCAAAAATTCATTTACGATATCTTTGTGTTTCTTGAGATTAACTTGAAAAGTAAATCTCAACACATATTTAAAAAATTGTAGATTACGGAAAGTGAAAAGGAAACATGACATTCTGAAAATGATAATACAATTGGCTCTCTGTTAAACGACGCTCTATTTAACGACTGTTTTTCACGGTCCCATATGGTCCACTGTAGTGTTAAAAGCATTCTATTTAAGGACGATTTCTACTTAAGGACAATTTTTTGTGGTCCCTTGAAAGTCGTTAAACAGAGAGTCAACTGTATTAAAATGAAATGGTAATAATAAATATAATTTAAATTTTACAATTTTTATTATCTATGTTTTCTCAAAACAGAACATGGATTTAAATGCCATTACCATATATACTCACTTCAACCTCATTTAAGCAAATTATGTCTGCCAAATGGTAAACTTCTTCATAGGTAGAATTGCAAGTTGGAGCTGCATTAACAATGGTTGTGACTGAAAATACAGATTAGAAAGTAAGAACTTTGATTCATTATTTTTTTTTTACTCTCTATTTTCTGAAATCATGACTTATACCACTTATGCTTTCATTAAGTTATCCTTTAGTCTAAAGTAGCTTGTAGTTTAGAATTAAAACACTCTTCAGAAATTCAAGTAAAAAAAAAGAGCGGCTTGATGTATTAAAGGATTTTTTACTTAACCAGAAAACTTACTTAAACAACGACCTTTGAGCTACTTTCACAATTGTAAAGTACAGTGTAAGTAGGCATAGATTAAAGTGGGAAACCAGTTTAAGAGGCCAAAATTTTAATGTTTTTCGGGAATTTTTTTAACAAAAGAAATAATCAGAATTTCTTTAAACTTGGAGGATATTTAATTCATCTTTTGAACCACATCTTGTAATTTTTTCAAGTCATTTCCACAAGAAATGGTGGAGTTAGAAGCTGCTATCCATTGGCGGTCGCCATCAGAGCTTGCTACTGGTGGACACTACCGAAGCCACAATTTTTATCTGTAATCATTACAATTTTTCTTCTTATAAACAACATATTTCCAAAGAATATGAACCTAATTGTGATCAAAAAAGTTGAAAATTGCAATTTTTTGAGGTGTTTGATTACTATGTTATTTTTTTCTACCATTTTTTTCACATTTCTTGCATTATTTATTTATTATTTTTTTAAATTAATAATATCATCCCAGAGTTAGGTTTATATTGAGTATAACTGAAAAAAGAATATACACACATTTTCAGAACGATTCCGAATAACTCTTTGAGCCAGATTGCCCAGCAGTTGAAAAAAAGTTGTTTTGAGAAAAAAGAGTTTGAAAAAGCTGCTGTGAGCGTTTTCGAATCTACACAGTCACTTTGTGATACCGTTAAGCTTTAAAACTCAATTGTTAAAAAATTTTGTTAGGTCATTGTTCCTCCGGAACAGCAATATCGTTAATAATTAACAATTGTATTATTTATAATACTGCCAGGGGCGGCAAATAGGGGGGTCAAGAGGGGGCGGTCGCACCCCCAAATTTTTTGAGCAGAATGATAGAAAATGAGTGAATTCAATTTATGTAAGTCGGAAATCAATGTTCATTAAAGGAAATCTCGCTGTTTCTAAACAACTATTTGATGAAACTCGACACATTCTCAGACTAGAAAAAGTGTTTTTCGTTATTTGGATGATGACTTAGAAATTCATGAAGTATTTTCGGCTTTTTCCAAACATAGAAAACTGATAGAGAACCATGGTTAATTTTAACTAAAGAAGACATTGCCTCATATAGGCTAAATATTTCACACTTGTGTGCCCAGTGTAACGATGGTATGTCCAATATGAGAGGCTCGTGAAAAGTGGTGCGGCTGCATGGTTTTCACAAGAAAATTCCTTGATATTTTACATTCACTTTTACGCTCATTTTCTAAGTGTATATTTATTTAATGAGTGTTCATCGCTTTCTTCTGCTAGAAACACGTTTCAGCTGCTCAATACATATAATGCTTTCATAGAAACTTCTTAAAAATGCATGTGATTATTGAACAAAAAAAAGACAATAGATATTTTATAGATGTATATTTCAATTAATCGTGAAATTAAAAAAAAAAATTCTTCCTCCCAGCCAATTTTAAAGAGACGAAAAAAAAAAAAAAACTGACAAAAACCCACATGATGATGTGAAGTCAAACATTGATTTTTGAATATTTTGTATGAAGTAATAGATTCAGTTTCGAATGAAATTAACACAAGATTTGATGATAATTATTTTTCTGTATGGTTGGCTGAGATTATGGTTATTTGGATTGGATTTTGAAAACAAAAAATAAAATGTTTCAACTGTGAATAAAATTTTTAGCTTGAGGCAAGAAAAATTACAAGCAATATACCGACAGAATGGTTTTTACATCCAGAGACTGCAGTTTCGTCTTTGTAATGGACTCATCAGTCTGGAATAGTGAATAACAGAGCTGGAAGCAGATGATATCTCACTGAAGCTGAGAGCGCCGACATGACTAGATTATTCAATGATGAAAAGTTTAAGCCCCTCGCAGTTTTTGAAGTAGTCTGGGTGATTTTGAAGAGCAAGATATAAGAAGTGTTTTCATGCATAACTTTGTGTTACTTCAATTATTTTTTAACTATTACAATCAGCTCAGCTAGAAGAGAAAGATTTTTTTTTTATGTCTCAGGAGGTTAGAGAAATATTTTCGAAGCACAAAGCGGAAAAAAAAACCTTTTCCATTCAGCTAAACTGGCAAAACAGCATGACATTGAGCACTGATAGATTAGTAACACGATTCCCTGCTCTTCCGAATTCTCAAAATCATGCATAATAACTTTTCCAAAAGGTATAAAAACTTAAGTAGCGAGATGTTTTGTATGATAACTTTTTAGTCAATGAATCAAAATTTTAATTGTTTCTAAGCACTAATTTTATTTATACTAAACCGATTTTATGACAACTTCTTGTTAGCTAATGTGTGTTTGGGTATTACATATTTAAGAAACTCGACCCCCCAAATGAAATGGTGAAATGCCGCCCCTGAATACTGCCGTGTGCAGGTAAAGGGCAGTAACTGCAAATTTTTCAGTTTTTATTTTTTTGCATTTTTGTCATCTATTATACGTTATCTTTATTGTACAAACTCGCTTATTTGCTTTCCATTGAAAAAAGATGCGAAAAAACATCTAATTCCAACATTTTCCTATTGTTAGTATAGAATTCACCCCACATTTCTTCAAATATCTCGAAAACTCATTTCTGCACATACTGCCGTTTACCTGCATACGGCAGAATACATGAATATTTCCATTCCCATGCTCAATCTTTCGTATTAAGTTTAATTGCATGGTCTTGATCCATAGAAATATGGAATTGTTATTGCTAAAAAATACTTCAAGCATTCATGAATGATATTTACAATACATAAGGTGATGTTAACTTTTTTTTCTTATTTTCAAGTTACATGTTGCTGAAATCTATTTCAACAATTTTTTCTTTTGTTTCAAATGAATAAAGTATTCAAATAATTTTAAACTTGCCAAATATTTTTAAACATTTACAGTTTATACCTTTATGTGTCTTTGCTAGGTTTAAAGCAGTGATGAGTGAATCTAAAGGACATTCAAATGTACATAGCATAACTTTAGCTCTTTTTATTAAATCCTCTGCAGCCTGTATATCGCGTGGTGTGAGGTTCATTATTGCTCCAGGTACATATACAATGCAGTTCTGACCTGGGGGGAAAAAAAGACTTATAAATCAAGTATCAAGTTAATTTATAAGTCTTCAGTCATATAGTTTAATTGAAATATATGAGTCATATAGTTTAATTGAAATATAAAAGAACTTTGTTTATTCAGATCCAATTTGTTGATTTAAAAAAATATTACAGTTAACTCCTAATTATCTGTGGATAAGGTGGCACAGTAACTGCGGATAACTGAAAATGGCGGATAATCCAAATAACAGATAAAAAACGATACTACTGTATACAATAGCTAGAAAATATGAATAACACTTGCATGTGAATTTTAATTATAGCTAAAAACATGGCTACATTGCATCTAGGTATATTCAGTAAGTTATCTATAGCCATTGCTAAGGCAGAAATACATGAAATACACCGCCAGCTCAGTCGATTCCAGCCGAGGACTGCAGTTCCGTGCTTATTAGCACTCATCAGCCCGACATAGGAAAGTGACTGAGCTGGAGATGGAAAAGCTCTTAAGGAAGCCAAGAGTGCCACACAAACTGGTAGCTAATACAGAATTAGCACTGACCAGATGAGTGACCGAAGCAATGGTTCGGTTCAACTTGAATATTGAAGGCAAGGCACCATTGCTTCGGTCACTCGTCTAGTCAGTGCTAATTCTTGTATTAGCTACCAGTTTGTTTGGCACTCTAGACTTCCTTAAGAGGTTTTCCACCTCCAGCTCAGTCACTCCTATGCCAGGCTGATGAGTGCTAATAAGCACGAAACTGCAGTCCTCGGCTGGAATCGACTGAGCTGGCGGTGTATCTCATGTACATTGCATCTACTAACATTGAATATAAAAAATATAGGTGAAAGGTAAAAACAAACAATAACACAATCATTAGTTAAAGAAACATTTAATGACAGTTTAAAAAAATAATGTGACCCCTTGATAATCCGACTGCCGATCATCGAGAGTTTACTCTATGCTCAAATAAATAGAAATTTGAATTATTAAATAATAAGAACACAGCAATAAGTATGCCAAACACTCGCTTTTGGTCTTGAAGTGAAGGAGAGGGGGCTGAACAGAGCCAAGCACTACAACCAGAGGTCTATTGTACTAAAGCTTTTTATCTTGATTAAATATGCAGTTCCTGCATAGATTGTACAGTAAACCAAGGGCGCCCATATAGGGGAGCAAGGGGGAGGTGGGGCTCGAGCCCCCCCTTAGAAATGAGAACTTTCTTGCTTTTAGTACTTTCTCTTTGTAAAAATGTAAAAACATTTCTTCTCCAGCCATTAATGAATAAGTAAAAAATGTCAAATTTTTATGACTCTAATCTGTCATGAAATTGGTTTTCATGGGGAAAATATCATGCTAAACCATGGTTAAAATATCTGACCCCCCCCCTTACAATTTTGGATATATGGGCGCCCTTGCAGTAAATATAATAATCTTACAAGTATCATGGCCTACTTGTGTCGAACTGACATCACTCTAGCTGAAATATTTTTGATAAAGTGCTTCATCCAAATGCCACAAGTGTTTGAAACAGAAAAAATGAATAATTATATTTATAGTTTTTTAAAGCCCTGTAAACATTTTATGTAAGTTTGTTCCAAAATATTGTTTAGCCTGATAAATGGTAAGTGTGCTTAGTTATTGATTTGTTTTGCTTAGTATAAGGGTTGGATTTCTTTTGGAAGAAGCCAGTTTCTTCTTGTACATTGGAAGAAACTAGAAATTTTTTTGAAATATAGAAGAAATGGAAGGAACCTTACAAAACCAACATGAAACAAAATAGTTGTTAAAAATTGTAATTATTAAATTAACATAAATAAAGTCACGTCAAATGTAAAGAAGATGGATGAACCAATTAACATTAGAAATGTTATTTTTGGAAAAATAAACTACTACTCTTAACTATAAACTTAAAGTTTCACAGGTATTTACAGGAAATGCTTTTCAGTTTCTCCTAAGAAAAATACTAAATAACTGTTGTAAAAATATATTATTATACTCTTATACTGAAGTGTTTTGATCCGGATGAACGAGACTGTACTGTAACAGATAATATAATGCTTACCATCCTCTGATACTGTAATAGATGCTGTGCTTGTGTGAGACTCTTTTGTCATGGACACAAAATCTGAAATGAGGTTTGATTACAATACATTTTGAAGAAAATTTGTGATTTGTTTTTTGATGTTGAAGTATCTGCATGGGGTTTAATTAGATTAGTAGCTCATACAAAAAGGCATGTGCCCACGGGATCAAGGCACTAGGGCTGCATTAAAAACACAAAATATTTACAAATACAAACATGACAACCAGAAACAGGCTCTGGGTCCAATTAGGCTTGTCCTAGTCAATTTATTAGTCCCCAGTAAAGATAAAAATAAATGAGTGCAGTTAAGATTTCAAAGACTTAAGAAAAAATCATTGTGACCCCCCCCCCCCATACAAATAGAAAAATCAAGTTAGTTATAACATCAATGCACAATACGTTACTATTTTTTTACATATTAATGAACTGAACAATCAGAGGGCTATGGATAATACAAATTAAAACCAAGCAATGAATCTGTTTCGAATATTTGTGAAACTTTAATGCCCCAAAAACTTTTTGATGTTGTAAATCCAAATATTTATCTAGTAAAATGTTATCCCACTAGATAAAAAACAAACAATTAAAACTGAATTGGTTATTCATATTGATGAATCAAAGAACACGAGTAAAAAAATTTCTGATTTTAATTGAAAATGTATTTATCGAAGTAAATTACATCAAAATTAAATTTTGATCTGGACTCATCCAATGATACTTCTCAAGAGTTTTTTGGTTTTACTTGCACCAACTTAATACCAGCTTTCATATATGTTATAAACAAAGATGTTATTCTTTTGCATCAAATATTTGTAAGCTTTAGGGAGAAGCCCACAAATACTCAACAACATCAAAAATCCCTCAGAATAGCATTTTTGGGGCTCTAATTTTGAAAAATCACTGGACCTAATATCAAAGACCATATGGCCTTACAAATTGCACTTTGAGACTTGAGTTTAAGAAAATATTTATGCAATTCGGTCCCCATGCCGCTTTTTTTTTAAATTTCACAAGCAATGGATTTTTAAACGACACTTACAAAAAATTTAAGTTGAATAGCCCCTGAATGTAAAACATTATTTAAGTTTTTTTAACAATAATTTTGAACAATTTTCCTGGGAAATGCTCCAGATTCTTCTATTTATAAAATCTTTGAAGTTTGTTTTGAAACTTTAATTTCGAAAACTTGCAGGGGGAGAAGGAATTGATTTCAATCTATTTAAAAAAATAATCGATCGGAAACAGTCTCTGAGCTCCCTCCCTTACCATAACTTCAATCAACATGGCCTATTGTTAAGGCTAAAATTGTGTTTTTAAAATTAAAAGTTTCAAAATTTTGACCGGACAGCTTTCGATTTTTTTTCCTATCCGATCAAAAAAAAATTTTGTTTTTTGAATATGCTCCCTTAGAACTTTTTTATGGTTTTATCACTGCACACAGGGGCAGACTTCAAGCAAATTTAGTGAAAACTAGACAAAGGCGAAGTGCCTTTTGTTTGATTCTGAACAGCTATATTCTCAGAAATTGATCTGCTGCAATGATACTGTTTTGGGGACTTAGAAATGTTTTCGTCCCCTAGGAAAAAATAGAGAATCATTGCAATGATTCTCTATTTTGTGTGTCTAAGACTGCGTATCTATGATACACAAAATGAGGGGGCACCGCGAGGCGCCCCTAATTTTATACAATCGAGGCATTTTACACAATGAGGGGTGCCGCAAGGCGCCCCTCGTGAAAATGTTGTGGTGTTCCATCAAAACAAGGGATGCCTTGCGGTGCCCCCTCATTTTGTGGTGCTCAGGGCAATTGCCCCTCTCACCCCCTCTTTGGGATGGCCCTGTTAGTCATCACTAGAATGAAGTATTTTTTTAAATCTACGGAACCTAACCCCTATTTTGACACTAATATTAAGTCTTAATTTACACGGTTTTGATTTACGTATTTTTTCCGATTAACATAATCCCGCGTAAAACGAGGGTCAACTGTATTTCATTTTAAAACTCTTATTAAAAAACTAATTTTAAAGATAAGACAATTTCATTAAAAAAAGGGCGGGAACCAGACTGTTAGTATTGTATTAAACTTTTATAGCATGACTGTTCTAATGGTGTTTTAAATATATGAACATCCAGTTCGCTTTTACTGAAAGTCTAACACAATTAGAAAAATGAAAATACGATGGAAACACATTTATATTTTGATATGAGTTTTAAACATAAATAGTTATATTTTATAGTTATGATAATTATGAAATCAGTAACAAGAATGAGATGAATACCATAGTTAATTCCACTTTGCTTGAAATTTTCAAAATATTCATGACCCAGACTATCATCTCCAAGCTGAAAAAATATTCAAGAGTAAGTTGATAAAACTTTTATTAAGAATATATGAGCTATAACAAGAAAAAAAAAACATAATGTATAAAAGCAAGCATAGACATTTTCATTTATAAATACTGTCGGCCCCGCTTAATGGCGTAATGGATAAACGAATACCCTGCTTATACCAATAAAATATCACAGAACCAAATATTTCCCATGCCGCAGATGCAATGTTAAAAATCCCCACTTAATCAAATAATATTTCTTGGAATGGACAGTATTTGTTTAAGAAGGGCTGACAGTATAGTTATATTATAATCAAGTATACTTTGTAGAGTGCTTTTGTGATCATGAGTAGATGCCGAGTTGCCAAGGGCCATAGGTGGCTGGCTGGTGCACCAAAAAGTGGGGAGTCAAAAGAAGTGTAGGGAATAGGCAGCATGGTCCCTGAAGCTGTTTTTTTCAAATGGGTAAGATCATTAGCCTTTAGTATTACTGATTCAATAAACTTTAAAAATGTGGAATATGGAAACAAAAATTAGGACAAATGGCCACCGCAGACTTTTCCTTCTATTTTAAAGTTCCATTCTAATGAAATATGATGAATAAAGTCATTTATTTGGATTTTTTTGGTTTTTACTTTCGTGAAGTAAATCAATTCACCCTATAAAACATCATTTTTCAATTAATCAATTATTAATTTTTAACTCTGAAAAGTGAGGGGGCAAGGTCCTTTTACTTTTGAAAGTGAGGGGACAGTTGCCCACCTGTACAAGCCACTTATGCACAGAATCTCATGTTCAGAGCCGCAGAGAGCCAAGGCATGCCCCTCGTCAGTCATGTTGTAGGGCTCCTCCCGCCCCCCAAAAAAGGAAAAAGGGGGAAAGGATAGAAAATGGGGAAGAAGAAGAAAAAGGTTTTAAAAAAAGAAAAGAAAACTGAAAAAGAGAAAAAAAGGATGGGAAAAGGAAAAAAAACCAAAAATGTTTACTAGAAAACAAACTCTATTTTAAGTGTCACATCAGTAAGAGTACCAAAAGAGTAAATTTAACTTTATCTTTACGTTTTCTCTTATTTAGAGTTTCCCCATGCCCTTTTTCTTTTTTCCTTTCTTTATTTTGTGTCAGTTTTTTGTTGATGCCCCCCCCCCCCCTCCATTGCCTCTCGTCGGGCCTGTTCATGTTGTCACAATTATTCGAATCCAATTTTCTAACCAAGCACTTCCCTTACTATCTTGGCCGTCTGAATTTTTGGATCAATTTGCCTCTTTCATAAAAACTTTCTCTAGCTGCTGGGTGCTAAAAAATAGGCATGAAAAAAAGTTAGCAGTTAACAGAAAGATTCTGTTAGCAGATTGCGTCAATGTTTTTCCGTTAAAGAAATATTTTTTGTTTTTGGCAATTTTAATTTATTTATGGCTGTCGCGAAGTAAAAATTTCACAGCTGAGTACATTCAACAACTTCCATTTCTAAGTTCTAGGACTGTCATAAAGTTGTAGATATCGCTAATTCCTTGAAGCAATTTCTCTATGGATCACAAGGTAGAAATTAAACAAGTCTCCAGGCTGAGCAAAGTACCTTTAACGAAAAAGTACTATTGCTTCTTCATATAAGAGTGATTCCCAAACTGGAATCAGGATATTTTTAGTTGATCATAGTTGAGCTCAAATTGATTAAACTTCACATTAATTGCTCTTGAAACTGTTTTTTTATGCTGATTGATATTTGAACTGAATAGACAGAAGAAGAACAGTTTCAAAAAGAACAAGGTTTTTTATAGCATAAATAGTGATGTGGATCGGGTAGATACCCAGCGGGTAGGTAAATATTTACCCGAATATTTACCCAAGGCCTGGTTAAATACCTAAAAACTGGGTATTTAAAAAAAAAAAAAATTTGCAGAGTGTTAATAGGATTTTTTTTTTAAATCTCAATTTGAAATAATTGGTAAAACTGATACATACATATGTATTACACAGTTGATAATATTTTTTATTAAAAGACTTGATGAAATTATAAAAGAAACATATCGTTTGAACCAAAGAATCTTTCTTTTCAATGTCATAATTGGAGCAATTCAACGATGAACTTCAGGATTTCAAAATCACAATCTAGGTTATCATAACTAAAATGGAAGAAAAAAAAAAAAAGAAGCATGAGGCATGTTTGGAAGAATAAACTGAGAAGTTATTAAGACACTATGATCTTATTTATTTATTTTATTGCTGTTTAAGTGATAACCTGGCAAATATAGAAACAGTTTTCACATTAATAACCAAAAAAAAAAAAATAATAAATAAATAAATAATAAATCAAAATATTATTTTCTGTTGCCTTGCTCATTTGCATTTGCTCCCTGGTACTCAAGATGAAAATTTATGCAAACTTTTTTTAATACAGGCAATTAGTGATGTAGGGTGGGAAGGTAAATATTTTTTGGGTATTTATCCAAAGGCAGGGTAAATCCCCTAGTAATTGTGCATTTTTCTAAAAAAATTTAGGTGGTATCAAAAGGCGATGATTTTCTTTTTAAAACGTAAACCATAAAATGAAAGATTAAAAATATAAAAATTTATATATTATAATTTTTTTAATTAAAGGCTTAATTAAATCTTATAAAAAAAACTGAACTATACGTTGAATTTCGTTGAGATGAATTGGATGAGTAAATATCTAGTTCATCTCAACAAAAATCTCATTTTACAAATTTATGAAAAAGAGTAGAAGTAGGTCTTTTTGTTTGTTCCATGTTTATGTTCTTCCCAGGTTTTTCCTCTTGCAAATGAGTTTATTTGTCTTTTCTTGTTTGAATTTATTCTAATTAATTACTGTGATGCTTGTATTTTTCCTTTTTAAATGTTTTAATTATTTAATTTCTGTCATGCTTATATTTTTGACTTCCGGTATCCCCTTTGCTTGACTTATGAGATATCGGGGTACTAATGCTATTTTTCAGGCATTTCGCCTGCAGCATTCACAAAACATCTCATGGTTTTTCATTACCCTCGGGGAGTAGCCCCCTGATGAGGCGCCAGGATGTTTTGGGATTTTTTATTCAATGTTACGTTCCTTTCTGTTTAAATTTTATATTGCAATCAAATTTTATTTGCTACTAAATTTATTGTCTACCAGTATCAAAGTGCTGCCTGTTGAACTGAGTAGTGAAGCTTGATTCAATTTAGGTTGAATTGTTTGAATTGTCCAGGTTTAAAATGCAGATTATGATAAAGTTTCTTTGTGTATACAGTTGAATACCTTTATAACGCCGTCCTGTATAACGCAATTCTCTATAAACCGCACAACTTTTCAGAAGTAAACAATAAGTTTTGAAGTTTAAAAAATCCCTCTGTTTTGCCTCGCAAACATAAAAATTGTAAGGAAAATTAAATTTTGAATCAGTTTTTCATCTTAATTCAAAGCTTTTAAATGAAAATTAGCATTCACAGTAAAATGAAGATACCAGATGGCTCTTGAAAATGCAGCTGTTATGCAAACCATGAAGCTAGCAGAAGTGCGGGATATTTCACTTTCTTGTAATAAAGAAACATATTTATTTGTGAATGACTCATTGTATAATTAGTGCTTTAATGCTCATTGCCGATAAAACTCATTCTGAAGTGTTAATATATAGATAGATTTTGAATATTAGTTTAAAAATTTGTGAAATGACCTATATAATGGCAAAACCTGTATAACGCAAAAGCTCTGGTCCCAGGGTGTGCGTTATATTGGTCTTCTACTGTATATATATATGAGATGCAGAATACGCCTGAACACTTGAATTAGGTTTGGGGGAAATTTCTGCAAAAGATATAGGTAAATAAATAGCAATAATCAATTGAGCAACATTTCATTACATTTTGATGTCATGCAGGGACATATTACTGGGTTATAAAAGACTAGGACCTTAAAAATTGACATTTGCTTTTTTCTTTTTTGCAACCAGTTAACCAGTTAAGCTTTTTGCTTTTTGTAGAATGGCTTTTTATGTCTTGAAATTTGGCTATCAACATTGATTAGGCATATCCAACACATTTAATGTGAATATCATATTAGATTGCTAAGTTGTTTCACACAATAATTCTTTAAATATGTGATCACAATACAACTTTTGGGCAAAAATTTATTGTTTTGTATATGGTTGGTTATATATATACATAACGGAATACATGAAAAAAAGTATTTTAGTTGAATATAAATTTTTGAAATAAATACCTGGGTAAATACCCATTTTGGTATATACCCTGGGTATTTACCCCTAAAAATAAATATCCGGGTATTTTACATCACTAAGTATAACACACATAAAAGTACATATGAATAAAGAATAATTGTGACAGAATACTAACTAGCCCACTTCAAGTTTTTTCCATTTATTGTATCAACAAAAGAAACAGGAAAAGTTATGTGATTTCATTAAGTATTTACTCCCTCCTTTTACTTTCTGTAACTTATTTTGTACGATTCAAAAACAGTATGGTTGCTCACAACTTCATAAACTTGGCGATCACTGATGTAGATGTTCAATTAGTCAGGCCTTATTATGCAAAAAACTCCAATAACATTTTAAAATTCATTTAGATGTTGAGACTAAGTAAGCGGAAAAAAACACTAATTAATATAAAACACAACCTTAGCAATCATAGCCGTTGTAGAACCAAGTTTATTTGCCATTACACACTGATTTGCTCCTTTTCCTCCAAAACCTTTTTCAAAACGATTTCCACTAATAGTTTCTCCCGGTCTTGGAAATCTTCGAACATAGCTGAAAGAGTGAAAAAGTATGTATGCAAATTAAAAGATTCTGCAAGTAATTGGAAACATATTATCCAAGTTAATTTACAAAAGTATTTCAGATGATAGTTTAATTGCTTATTTAAACAACGGAATCCGTTCAAAACCGTATTAACCTTATTAAATCCACAATGCATCCCCCGACGACAATAATATCAGCCATTTCTGAATGATCAGTTCACAGAGTTCATAACCAGCAAGAGATAAAGGTTCAATTACTTCTTGATATATTTCTTTCTGATGCTACTTAAGATAAATGTACATGATTTGCAAACATTCTATCAGTGAATTTACAGTTATCAACGAAGGAGAGCAGACGAAATTCTGTTATTCTGATGCCAGTTGCCTTAGAACATAAAATGATGGAGTGCCAATTGGCTGGTCTACCGTTTTCAAAACATGACGACAAGAGGCGTGGCTTCGGGAGTCAACAGAATGAAAAAAGGGACTCTAGCTTAGAGCGGTCGGCAAATTCTCGTAAGTTTTAATACTGAAAGCCAGTGCCGAATCTAGGGGGGAGCAAGACGGTGTCTTTGCTCGATCCGGCCTTGATATAAAATTTGGGCCCCCTCCTGCAAATGTGTTATGAAAACTTCCATAATTCTTCCTAACTAGGCATTTCATGTCTTTATAATACAATCAGAAGCATAAATTTAAAAAATGAGTCAAGTATTACGCAAAACGAAGAAACTTTCATTTTTTAAATTAAATTGCGAGTACTATTAATACCTTTATATGAATTTCCGATCAGATGTCAGCTTTAAGAAAATATTCTTAGGCTAGAAAACTATCTTGAAGAATAACAAATAATTAAAGAATGAAATTTAATTCTCGAGTTTTAAGTGATTTTAATACAAATAAATAAATAGATAAAACACCTTGCAAACCTGCTGATTTCATACTGTCATGTCAATGTATCCTGACATTTTCCTGCCATATCAATACGTATGCAATATTACGAAAGCAAGATCATCTTGCCTAGACCTTGATTTCATGCTGTCATGACAACATCTTGATATTATCCTGTCATATCAATCCCTACTAGCAAAATTTCTTGCATCAACCTTGACAGATCTTGATATTATACTGACGGCGTCAATATTGACGTGTTTCATACTGCATAAAGCTTGCATAAAGATTAAAAAGCAATATTACTATAACAACACGTATGCAACATTGCATTCATCTTAAAATATCAATATTGATATTACCTTAAAATAACAACATTGCATACATGTTGATGCCGTCAAGATGATATTGATTTCATGCTGTCGCCGTCAAGGTAATTAGTACACAATAGAGCAGGTGGACCTTCGTTGATACTTGCGCATGCGCACAGTTCTTTCTACCCAGCGTCCCTCGCATTGCTGGCACATTGATTCAGTCGGTTCAGAGGAGTTGCACGTGGCTATGCATTTTTTAGGCTTCGTTAAGTTGGTTGCTTAGTTATTAGTGTGGAATAGTATTGTTTTAGGAATAACTTATGAATAACTGATATTTGCATTTGTTTATTAATATAGTACTAAACAAGTCATATCGCAGACGATGTGCAATCAATGTTAGAAATGGCCGAAAATAACAAAGGACATGAAGTCCAGAATTTCGTATTATCACTTCAATCTCACAAGTAAGATTAATTTTATTCAATGGTTATTTATGTTATTCTTTGAGATAAATTCATATGTTTTGTCCATGGGATATTTTCAATGCTGACATCCATTTGAAAATGTACTTTATTGTATTTATTTATTATTTTGCTACCTTTACTCTTAAATGTGCTATAAAAACTTCCGCAATTATTTCTAAATAGGCATTTTATGTCTTTATAATACAATTAGAAGCAAGAATTTAAAAAATAAGTCAAGTATTACGCAAAACGAAGAAACTTTCATTTTTTAAATTAAATTGCGAGTACTATTAATATCTTTATATGAATTTCCGATCAGATGTCAGCTTTAAGAAAATATTCTCAGACTAGAAAACTATCTTGAAGAATAACAGAAATAATTAAAGAATGAAATTTAATTCTCGAGTTTGAAGTGAAAATAATACAAATAAATAAATAGATAAAACACCTTGCAAACGTGCTGATTTCATACTGTCATGTCAATGTATCCTGATATTTTCCTGTCATACCAATACGTATGCAATATTACAAAAGCAAGATCATCTTGCCTAGACCTTGATTTCATGCTGTCATGACAACATCTTGATATTATCCTGTCATATCAATACGTATGCAAGATTACAAAAGCAAGATCATCTTGCCTAGACCTTGATTTCATGCTGTCATGACAACATCTTGATATTATCCTGTCATATCAATACGTATGCAATGTTACAAAAGCAGCCTACCTTGATATTTTCCTGATATTATGCTGCATACACCTTGTCAGTCAATATTGTGGCAGCCTGCTGACAGCATAAAGGGAGTAACATAACAACATTGAGGCAGTATTAATGCAAGATGATTTTTCTTGCATGTCAACCTTTATGCAATACTGAGGCAAGATATTTTGCTTACTGGGAATACGTGTGCAAGATTACAAAAGCAAGATCATCTTGCCTAGACCTTGATTTTATGCTGTCATGACAACATCTTGATATTATCCTGTCATATCAATATGTATGCAATACAGTCGAACCTGTCTATCTCGAATTTTATGGAAGAGATGAAAAAATCGAGATATGGAGGTTTCGAGATAGAGAGGTTTTGAAAAAGTTCTAAAAATAAGTAATTGGAGCAATGACTCGAAAGTAAAACTTTGGAAGCAATTTTACTAATCAACAATGTCCCCTTCCTCTCAGTTTTCGAATGGATATAATTGCTGGAAAACTTGCTTCTTGTACATAAAGCTTTAATTCTGGAGGATTATGTGACTGCTAATATTGAGAAAAATGCTTTTTGTCAGTTAATAAAGGTCGTTGGGGATCGAATTCAAGAAAGACACTTTAGTCGAAATTCGAGATATACAGGTTTTCAGAAAATTTGATTCGAGATAAACATGGGGAAAAAATTGAATTAATACTTGATGTGCAGGGAAAATGAAAAACTTCGACATAGAGAGGTTTTTGATATAGGCAGGTTCGAGATAAACAGGTTCGACTGTATTACAAAAGTAGCCTACCTTGATATTTTCCTGATATTATGCTGCATACACCTTGCCAGTCAATATTGTAGCAGCCTGCTGACAGCATAAATGGAGTAACATAACAATATTGAGCATGCAAGATGATTTTTCTTGCATGTCAACCTTTATGCAATACTGAGGCAAGATATTTTGCTTGGGGCCGTGGTAGCCTGATCGGTAGGGCATTGGACTCGGGGCCGGAGGGGCTCGGGTTCGATCCCCGCTGGTCGAAGACCCACCGTCGTCATTAAAGGGGACTGGGCGACGTTAAATATGCTCGTGGTCTCAATGTCCTCCAAGTGAAACGATACCTCTGGGGGTGCTAGTACCAGGTAGCTATTAGCTCTTGGACTAGTTCTAAATTCTCATTAACTGTTCGATCCGGTGATGGTGCTGCCATCTATCGGTATATAAAAAATAATGGAGGCAAGGCACTAGTATGCAGACCTCGACATAAAAAAAATACAGTTGTAGTCAGTTGTGACTCTTGAATAGAAAATAGAAAGATATTTTGCTTACTGGGAGTAGGTTGCTAGCTTTCAGAAAACGGAACTTTTGTGCGTTCCGACACAATGTGCGGGGACAACGGGACAGTCGGGTGGTTCAAAAATACATGTAAAAAAAAGTTTCTCCTTGACAACGGGACACTCCTCAATATTTTTAGACTTTTGGATAGTAATATACTGGAAGAATTTTAGCTTCCTATTTAAACTGAAAGAGGGTGCTCAACACCATCCCCCAACTTAATAAGTATGGTGGGGGGGGGGAATACATTGAACTGAAAAAACAATGCCACATATTATAACATACACCAAGGGGCATGGTGGTCTGATCGATAAGGCATCGAACTTGTGACCGGAGGGCATAGGCGGATTTAGGACTGAGTTCCTGGGGGGGGGGGGGGGACAGGATTTTTTTAGCAACATTTTATTGCCCCCCCCCCACTCCCATGTTTTTGCCTTTTTCCTGTGATGCATAAGTCCATGCTTTACTTTTTTTGTGTGTTGTTTTGATTAATGTGTGTTTTCATGCTGTCCTTTTTGAATTGACCTTAAGAGAGGGAGCTGGTATCAAGAGAGTGACGCAGGGCTCTCTTTTAAGAGGGAAATAGAATGTCTCCAATTTTAGGGGGCCGGGGGTTTCTCCTCCGCAGGAAATTTTGTAAAATGGATATAAAATTCTGCATTTTGAAGCCTTATAGAGGTTAATTGGATAGACATAGAAATTGATAACTAGATTATACAGTTGTACAGTTTAGTTCAAACTTTGTAAGAAACAGCCATTTTAAGTTTGAAAGAAAAAATAAACTATAGATTTCTCATTATAACAACCTTTTTTTAATTATAAGTAGAGTGCAGAAAACGAAAAGGAATAGAGGTAGTGTATCATTTTTTTTTCCTGGCTAAAAAGATTAACAATATGCAGTAGAAGTAATTGGAGCCCATTTTGCTTAGGATTTTCAAAGTCTTATCTAATTATTTTCAAGGACTCTAGAATAAATAAAATAAATAAAATTATTTAACGCACTTCATTTGTACTTTCCAGTCTCTGATATTTTAGTACTTGATTGTAAATTTTTACAATCCTGTTCTAACTTTGAGAAATAGCTATTTTAAATTTAAAAGAGAAAAGTAACCATAGATTTCTCATGACAGTAACTTTTCTTCAGTTGCAAGTGGGGCAGAAAACGAAAAGAAATAGAAGTAGTGTATTGTGTATTTTTTCCCGTGCTAAACAGATAGACAATATGCAGAAGAAGTAAGATAAAAGCAATCAATACAAAAGAATTTCTAAATTACTGCATTCGGGATTGAATAACTAGCAAGATATGAAACATATGAGTCACAAAAATTTATTTCAAATAATGTTACAAACGTGAGAACCATGATTTTTACATTTTTAATACAGGATGTGACAAGGAGCTGAATTTGACATGTCTTGGCATTCCTCCCCCTCTACCATTTGTAAGACATTTTAAAATTTAAGGTTTGTAGTCACACGTTTTGAAATATTCAAGGTTTTCAAGCACTTAAAAATGAAATTAGTTTTTTCAAGCAATTTCTATTTTTTAAGGAACGAATCATGAATTTTTTTTGGGAATTAGGGATCCATTTCAAAGCAGGGGCCCTAAGCAATAACTTGTTTATCTTATAGGCAAATTTGGCCCTGTTTGTAATTCACTCTTACCTGCAAATTTTTGCTTGATTTTTTGTAATTTTTACGAAAATTCGTCAGTTTTTACGGTTAAAGGATTTTTACGATTTTACCAATCTTTGTTAGGTTTTTATAGACTTTTATAAAATTTCAGCAAAATTTTCCAAAACTTTTGATGACTCAATTATTTAGATTTCAATAATTGCAAGGACTGACTCACTTAGACTTAAATGATTATGATTAACCTTACTTTTTAAACAGTATTTATAAAATAAGTAAAATTGTACTCTCCCTCCAAGTTAAAAGATTCATTTAATCAGAATACTCAGATAACTGAAATTTATTCAGTTTGCGATAGTATTTATTCTCTCTCTCCTTTTTTTAAGAGAGAGGGAAGGAAAAAAACTATGCTTTTTAGAATTTCTTAAAGGGCTAATTAATCTACTAAGAACATATATATTATGCACAAATATACTTGAAATGTGGACACAAATCATAACGAGTAGATCGTTCTGTTAGCTAGAATGGGGGCGGGGGGAGTCCCCCCCCCTTTGCTTTAGGTTCTAATTTGTCAAAATAATCGTCAATTATTATAAGTGTTGCAGCTTAATGTAAAGCTCGTTTAGCCTATATTTTCATTTATATACTTGCCCAAATAGTTTTCAGTCCAAAATAGTGAATTTAGACACGTTTTTAGCACCCCAGTGACAGCTGTTTTATTTGTATTTAATGTTCTTTTTTTTTTCCTTTTCTTTTCTCCCATCAGAAAAGGACATTGGCTTTTCTCTTCATTTTCATTAAACTATCCAAAAAAAGAAAAAGTCATAATTTTTTTGTTTTAAGATTTTGGAAGATATGTTGCCCCCTATGCCCCCCCCTTATAAATCCACCCATACCCTTCTGAAAAAAGAAAAAAATATATTCTTTTTTAATTTTTGGAAGATGTGTTGTTACTACATAAAGTCCTCCCAAAACTGGGAGGTCATTGCCCCCCTCTGCCCCCCATAAATCCGCCCATGCCGGAGGGTCCCGGGTTCGATCTTCGCTGGTCGTCGCACCATTAATCACCGTCGTCATTAAAGGTGACTGGACGACGTTAAATATGCTCGTAGTCACAATGTCCTCCAAGTGAAACGATACCTCAGTGGGTGCTAGACCAGAAAGTTATTCGACTTCTGGTCTGGTTCTAAATTATCGAACTGTCCGTAGATGGTGCTGCCATCTATCGTGTTGTCTGAGCCAAATCATACTTCCTATCGATTAAAACGAAAGCCGTAACCCCTCTGCTTTAAATCTCTACTCGGGCTCGGGTTCCCGAGTGTCATACGTAACAACAACATAATATACACTCGTAATATGCATATACAGTGCACTAAAATAATTATTTACAAAAAAAAAAAAAAAACAGCTGGGGAAATTACACAGTCCAGTCACACATTACTGTTACCATCTGTCAAAAGCCAGAATAACCACCTTTCGCAGTGCGGACTGCTGCGAGACGTGCAGGAAGAGAGTCACTTAGGTCCCTGAAGGTGTTCTCTGGGATGTTGAGCCATGCCGACTCTAATGCCGTGGCCAGCTGCGCTAGATTACGCGGTTGAGGATCCATGGCGCGAACAACTCGATCGAGATGGTCCCACAGATGCTCGATTGGATTTAAGTCAGGTGAGTTTGCTGGCCAGGGGAGGACGGTAAACTCATCCTGGTGCTCTTCGAACCACGCACGTACACTGGCAGCTGTATGGCACCTCGCATTGTCCTGCTGGAAGATGCCATCATCCTGAGGAAAAACAATGCGCATGTAGGGGTGAACATGGTCCGCAAGGACAGATGCGTACTTGTATTGATCCATCGTACCTTCCACAATGATCAGTGAACCCAGAGAATGCCAGGAAAACATTCCCTAGCCCATAATGCTCCCGCCTCCTGCTTGGACCGTTCCGGCAATGGTTGCAGGGTGGTTCCTTTCAGAGGTTTCACGCCTTATACGCCAACGTCCATCTGTTCGATGGAGCATAAAACGCGATTCATCTGAAAACGCTACCCGTCGCCACTCAGTGAACGTCCAGCTGCTGTACTGGCGTGCAAATTCTAGCCTTCGTCGTCGATGAACAGCAGTCAGCATAGGTGCACGAATCAGGCGTCTGCTTCGGAGGCCCAGACGCAGCAATGTTCGCTGAATAGTAGTTTGGGAGACACTTTTGGTATCCCTTGGTTCATTTTGGTGGTCAGTTGCTCAACGGTAGCCCGTCTATCTGCCCGAACGCATCTCTGCAACCATCGTTCGCCTCTGTCATCTATGGCCCGTGGTGCACCACATTTGCCACGTCGCTGATTTTGGACAGTCCCATTTTGCCATGCACGGTACACTTTAACCACGGCGGCACGCGAACAGTTCACAAAGTCAGCCGTTTCGGAAATGCTTCCACCCTTGGCCCGAAAGCCAATGATCATGCCCTTTTGGACGTCGGATAAATCGCTTCGTTTCTGCATTACGCCAACGATTGAAATGTTTTCCGAAGCCCTCACACACCCTTTATATACGCTCAACTGCACTGTGCTGCCACCTGCCTTCTGTGATTGGTTATTTAACTCTGACCTGGAAAGTACGTGGTGGTCACATTCATGTGACTGGACTGTGTAAATATGTCTAAACTTGAGGCATTTTCTACAGCTAATGTTAAATTAAGGGGCCATTGAGCACCCTCTTAAAATTTAAGTAAGAATCTAAAACTTTTGCAGCATAATACTATTAGTAAATCTAAAAAAAAAATAGGGGGTATCCAGAGGAGTGGTGGGAAAAGACCGGTTCTGCGGCAAGAAGAAGATTTGAAGATCAGCTCTTCCTCTTACTCTTCCTCCCAACTCACTCCGCCTGCTGCGCCTCTCACTCTTCCTCTTGATCTGCCTATCACCTCCGAACTCGTAGAAGGTTACGAAGGTTTTTCCCGCGTTTTTAGATATTTTGGCGCGAATTTTTGGACTTTGTCGTTTTTCGCAAAAATAAATTTTTGTTTTAAGTTTATAGTCCCACCATCCAGCCCGGTGTATTAAATAAATACACTCCATCAAAAAAATTTTTCTTTTTTTCAAATTAAGTAATTTGCCAAAAAATTTCCTGAAATAAAACACCACGCATAACATAATTAAAAATCTAAGAAGGACCCTAGAAGTGTTAAAATTCAAAGTCGAGTGTCGTGACTTCACTTCTACAGTACTTTAAAATGTAAAAATATACTCACAAGACGTCATGTTCATTTCTTATACCCTCTTCCTATCATTCAATTTTGCTTCATATCACACCTTTTAAAATGAAAATTTCTTACAACTTATACATATGATTTTAGTGCACATGATCCTATTATGTAAGGTTATCAAACACTTACATTCAATTCACGGCACATGTATTTTTTCTTTACAACAATGACATTTAATGTAATTTTAGTGCGCACAATCATATTAAATAAGTTTATCAAACACTTACATTCAAATCACCGCACATTTACAAGTAGTATACAATAATAAGAATATTTGGGGACTTTTGCCGGATCATAAATTGAGATCACGAAACTCTCATTAAATATCATATCCTGGCACCTGGAGATTTCATTCAGGGCGTCATCGACCGAGGGTTTTTTTGATAACCAGGTACCAGTCTCCTTCCTCGGCTCAGCCAGGAAATTATAAATCGCACACATACATTCAAATTCATTCATTCAAATTCGTTCACTCACACATTCACTCAACATGCAAAAACATTTAAATGCAATATTATATACAAAAATATATACATTATATTCCAGTAAAATTAGAAAATGACCAAAAAAAAAAAAAAAAAAAGCTGATCTCAAAGGGAAATTAATTATACTCCGTAGTTAATTTTGAAAGGAAAATAATAATTATTTTACAAGCATACACTAAGGTACCTTTTAAAAATATAAAATTAAAAAAAAATCAAAGCAAAAATAAAATTAATAAAAAATATATAAATAAATAAAAGTAAAAATAAATATAAATCTAAATAAAATGAAATAAAAATATAAATTGAAATAAAAACAAAATAAAATAAAAAATCAAAATAAAATTTTAAAAATAAAATATAATCATTAAGTTAAACTGCCATTAATTAAAAGAGAAAAAAAAAGAGAGCTCGACTTCTCCTCGCCTATCCAATTCAATCTTCTTCTCATTCAAATATATTTACTTCTATTGGTTATCATATTATTATTCCTTCAAAATCTTCCATGTCTTCACACTACGTATTCAATCATCTCACTGTAATACTCATTTCCAAATTAAATTCATATTAATTTTTCAAAAAAATCTACATTTTTCTCACTTCTCATGTGTCTTCACATTTCTTCAATTATTCTCTTATTCATTAAATTTTCCAATTGCATCAAAAAATTTAATTTTTCTTCTTCTTCACATAGTATTATTTCTACAACTTGTATCATCGTCATTATCGATGCTTTTTGCATAAATTATTCACATCATACATGCAAATATTTACAATTCTTCGGTGTTTAAAAAAAAAAAAAAAAAAAAAAAACTTCATTCTTACTTGATTGCATAATGCCCATATGCTTATGTTGTTGTGCCTTCCTACATAATACATCGTTTATCATCGAAGGCACATAAGGCAATTTTACTCTACTTAACGTAAAAAAAAAAATCCTCTAAAAAATATCGTTAGTATTTAGATTCAAATGGGGTATCACGAAATTCAAATATGTTTTAGTTATTCCTTATATCTATCTTATCTCTTTCATTTTCTTTGAGACAAGTTTGAAATACAATATTATTATTATTATTTTTTAAAATCTAAACTGACAAAATTATGTACACACAAGAGGAAATTTGACAAGCACAGTAAATTATTTTCATTTCTTTATAAGCTCAATTTTATTGTGCGAAATCTCCGCTTTCTACTCCTTTAAAACCCGCATATTGGATAAAGTATATCCAAAACTACACAAGAGAAACTAAAAATTTGCATTGTAGATTTAAGTTGTTTTAAGTATTGCTTATTAACTTGTCGATGGGACTCGAAACATTTACCCTTGTATTTCATTCCTTTTTAAAGCTTACCCCTCAAAAAACTTTTAAACATAAAAACGGGAAAAGAGGGTGCAAAGAATAGGGTCGTTTCCAAAATTTTAAAAGTATTTTTTTTTCTGAAATGGCAAGCTTAAAAGCATAGGATCTGACCATTTTTTGATAAATTTGTTTACGTTTAATATTAAAAAAAAATTACTTAAATTGGAGCGCTTTCATTGCTTACGGCTTCTGCCGATGACATCACAAGTGATGAAATGCCATTCAATGTTGCTATTCACAGCGCAAAATATTTAATTCGCATCTTTACTCACGTGTATTGGCAACGATATGGTTGGTAGCAAGCGTAGAGCGCAATTTTAATTCGCTGCTTGATTATCATAACGTGGAAACGTAGTAGAAAAATGCGGCAAAGTGCATCATTTGTGACGTCATCAAGACCAAGCCTTGTTTGAAAAATCGGAGATTTAAAGAAATTAATTTAAAAAAACTGTTGGGAAAAGGAAAGTATTTTCTGAATCCATGTATTATTTTTTTTTTTTTTGCTCATTCTATCCATTTCGCTGACTAAAAAGTAATACTTTTGACTGAAGGAAACAACCCCATTACGCACGCACTATACAAGTATCCCAGATCGAGTGTTCCCGGTGACGTCACTGGCACTTTCCCCCTCGTTCCTAGTTTCGCGGCGTTAACCCTGCCCTCGTTCTTCTAAGGCCCTGTCAACCTTCATTCGCGAAAACTAAACGTTGGTTCGAGGTCATAAGTATCATAATGCCCACAACCAGGTCGCCTCCCAGAGAGAAGGAAAAATCTGAATCCTGACTGCAAGGGAGCCCGGAAACGGACAGCCCAAGGAAATTTTTGGTTGGAATCTGAATTGGGTGACCTAGCAGCATTATGCTTCAGTCTCTTGCACGTCAGATATTCAGAAAATTTTCACAACTAACAGAGAGATGTATACTCGCCGAAGTTTGTCAAGGTTTATACAAGGCTCGATAAACGAGTGAAAGGGGCCCAAACCAGGCCCGTCACCTGGGAAATCAGGCGGCAAGGATCAATTCATCCCCCCTGGAATATAGAAACATAATGTAATTTTACATTTTTGCTTCTGTTTTGATGCTTTTTTCCTATACTACAATGCATTGAGTTCATACTTTTTGTCTCCCCCCCAGAAAACTTTTAAATGACGGGTCTGGCCCAAACTTAGCAAATTTCAACAATTTATAGCTGTTGCCAAACTTTCATTTAAAAAACTAACTCAGCTATAAATTGGATTAATGTCAATTAGCAAATTATTTAGCTACAAAGTGTAGCCGATAAGAACAGGGCTATTCCAAGTTTTTTTTTAAAAAAAAGGACCCGAAAATTAGATTTTACGCAAAAGGGATTGGAGACCTTCGGTGGGATAAAAGTTTAAAACAAAAGAAAAAGGGGGAATAAAATTTTGCAGATAAATTTTTTCTCTAAGTTTTTAATAGAAATGGAATAAAATACTATTTAGAAACGTCAGAGAATCAGAACTGTGAAGATAATTTAAGTAAAGACCCCCAAAATGCATGCTGCAATCAAAAATATTCAGAGCATTATGGAAGCCTATATGGCAAGCCAAACAAGATAGCTTACTACACAGGTCTCTGAAATATGTTTAAGTTAATAATTCTTTTCAAAAAGCACAGCAAAATGAAGGAAAATGCATGAGCCACCGAAAAGCAGTGTCAACCTAGTCGGACACTAGTGGCCCGGCCCTTAGAGGTCCCCACCTCAAAATCAGATTAATATAAGTTTTATGAAGGAGTAGAGTTAGCCTATCAAACTGACAAGAGGCCAGCTGTGACTCTCGGCAGAACTGATAGAAGAGTTGATCGTCAATAAAAGTTGATGTGAAAAACAGAAAAAGTACATGAAAACACAAATAAAATGCTAATATTTTGACTCTTTTTTTTCCTGTAATGTACGCTTTAATCACATAAAATAAAGTATTTTTTTCTCCCTGTTTTTCATACTATATTTTCATATCTAAAAACTACTCCAATGCATTAACTGTACTTTTTTCTATGAGAATTTAAAAAGAGATATTAAATATGTGGTTTCTTATCGATATCAATTAGCAATAAATCCCATGAAAGTATCTAATATGTAACAAAGCTTGTTTTGAAAAAATCTTGATTCGATTTCATGCAAGTTTTCCTTTTTTTTTTTTTTTTTGAGCAATCACGATTGCTTATTGTTCTCACTTGACTGTTTTTCAGGTCCTTCGATTTTTCCCACCGCCACCCTCCGCACCATCACCGTCGACGGGCTCCTCACGATGCTGCTCCTATAGCGAAAGCCGTCTCCGAGTTGCATCCATGTCCTACACACACGTGCATACATACACAACTATACGCACACACACACATACACCTAACGCATACACACACATACACACTAACACATACACCTAACACCTGCACACACATACACCTACACACATACACACAAACACACATACACACACACACACACACATACACACAAACTCCACACACACATGCCCAGCACACAGACACATATGCCTACACACGCATACACATAACCCCTACACACAAACACATACCCCACACACAAACACACACGCCTACATACACACACTCGTGATTGCGAAAAACATAATTTGAATTCAAGATGTCAAAATTCAAATTATTATTTTTTTTTTTTTTGAAGTATATCAAATGCTCCGAAACAAAGCCGTAGTAAAGCATACTTTTAAATTCCTTTCTTAATTCAATTATTATGTGGTAAAAAAATCATGAGAAAGGGATGGTTAGCAGAAGGTTCTCCAAAGAACGGAGTCGAATGGGACCTCTCTGAGCGCTTTTAGTTGTATTCACGTAAATGCTCTTTGGGGAAATGGGGATTTAGTCTTCAGTTTTGATCTTTTGTAATTACTTATCTTTAAAATATTTCCCGCTTGAGCTACTCATATCCGTGGACTTAGAATGGGAACTAAATTACCAGAAGTTAAGATAAAAGGACCGACGAGTGAAGGTATCTTTTTGTGTTATTGGTCGTTTTGAAGTGTCACAAATGCACCAAAGAGTACTTTTTACCGTCTTAGAAAATCATTCGCACTTAGAAATTTTTTTCTTCTTTTCTTGTTCTAAAGTACGTCAGACGTTCTGAAAAAAAATAATAATAATAATACAACAATAAACCTCATGAAAAGGATTGGTGCGGTAATTTTGTTTAAATCTCACTGTCCGATTTGAATCAGCGACAGCAGATTTCTTCCGAAAAGTGCTTCTCTGGGATGTGGCACCGCCTCTTTCATCATTTACCTTTCTTGCTCTTCTCTTGGACTGTACTAGTGGAGGGGGATTTCAGTTGCTCTAATTCGAATGACAGAAAGTTTATTGACAGTGCTTGTGGTAAATGCCGAAATAATATTCAGTTTTTATCCTTTGTGATCCCCGTACCCTTTAAAAATTTTCCCATGCTTAAGCAAACGATTTCAGCTCCCTTCCCAAGAAGAATTATATTTACTGCATTTTATATTAAATGAACAAAAAGCAAGAATTCTTCCCTTTCTTAGAAACCTTGAATGCATCAAACAGTAATCAGTAAGTAACACCTCTTCTCGTTTAGAAAATCATTGAAGCACTTGAACTATATCATGTGTGCAAGCAAAATAACTGATAATTTTAAGAGCGTTCGAAAGGATGTTCGTCCAATGTGCAGTGACTGTAACGTAGATTTGAATGCAATTCCGTGTTTCAAAATTTATCACACTGAAGAAGAATTTTAAAGACTTTGAAGAAACTAATATAGACTCTAAAAGGTAGCAAGAATACCTAATGGCTATAATACAATGAACTTGGAGCGATAAAAATTTGAGTGTATATTGTATTTTTAAAGATTCGTCTTCGTCTCACAGCAACTCTCTGTAAAATAGTAAGTGTTTGTATCTAATGTATTTTGTTCACCTGTTAGTAGAAAATTTTCTAAACATGAAACATAATATCAACTGTGTGCATATACTGTCCAACCACGGATTGTATGGAATTAGCAAACGTTCAGATAAGACGAATCTATCTGAATGAGGGGGTAAAGTAAAAATTTGATGCACGTATTTCGCTCGTTTGAATGAGACTGCTTCTGCAAAAGCTTACATCCCTAAAAAATAATAGATTCGTCCATTTCCGGCTGTAAAACGGATGTTTGCTTTTCCATACAATATGTGGTCAGACAGTAATAACTTATAGATATTATTAGAGAATATGTTCTATTTTGTTTTGTAAAAGCTATGAGTACTACCTCTCGAACCTTTCATCAACCCAATATCATAGAAAATCACCTTAAATTTGCAGTTTTGAAACTTTGATTTTGAAGAAATGTCGGGAGAGCCCTCTGGATCCGTATTTCTTCTCGTCACGTCATTAAAGGTGACCTAAAATTGCATATCTAGGAGTTCCGTTTCAAAAAAATTCCGAGAGAGAGAGCCCTTGAATCTCCGTTTCTTTAAAATTACTATAGAATATCTAAAATTACGCTTTCAGTGTCTTCAGTATCAAATAAAATAATAATTTAAAAAACTAAAAAAACAAGCTTTCCACAAGTCACTTGTTCCTCGATTCTGCAGCAGGTGCAAGATACCCTGAATGTTCCCGTGTCAACCAGAACCATTTCTCGTCGTTTGGTCGCACGTGGTCTGCAATCACGGCGTCCGCTAAGAAGACTGCCATTGACTCCACAACATAGACAGAAACGTTTAGTATGGTGCCGGACTAGAGCGACGTGGATGACAGAATGGCAAAATGTAGTGTTCTCAGATGAATCCCGCTTATGTTTATCCAGTGATAGTCGCCGCATACGTGTGTCGCGTCGACGTGGAGACAGATCTAATCCGGCAGTAACTGTGGAATGTCCCACCGCACGACAACGTGGCATAATGCTTTGGGGCGCAATTGCGTACAATTTCATATCACCTCTAGTCCGCGGTGGTCCTACATCCTACTGAGCCGACGCCGCGCCGTTCTCGCTCTGTATTCTGCCAATCATTTTGAAATTAAAATCATTTATTATTCCTTATTGTCTCTGTCTTTTTTTCAAATTTCATCACTTTCTGATCACTCCTTCTTGGTGTTGCATTTTCAATGTCGAGCAGTGTAAATTAATTTGATTATAGAACAATGCATTGTCATCGGGTCTGAGGTTGCATTCCAAATTTTAAAAGAATCGATCGCAAAAAGTGGGCAAAAATTGAGTTGCAAGATTATAAATGTAATTTCGGTGTTTTCAGGATTAGAACGCAAGCCCAATGATTCCCGGAGGTGAACGTCAGCGAAGACCCGCGCCTTAGACCGCTGAGCCACGAATGCTCATAAAGTGGTGGAATGTACTAACAGTAATAAGCCACAACCTCTTAGTCCAAAGGAGAGTTACTCACAAACATACAAGTGAAGCTAATAAAAGCGTGTTAAAAAATTCCGGAAGTCTCATCTTTGGCCACCTACTTCTTACATAACAAATTAAAAACGCATTTGTTGCCCACTTACGATGAAGATGAAGTTAGGGGAAAAGATGGAACTTTTCCCCGGAAATTTCGAAATTGAGGTTAAAAAAGGCAATTTAAGATGGGTTATAGTCGCATTTTTAAAACTTCAATTTAAAAAAATTTATAAAGAATATCCCCCAAACTTTCCCATGTAAAACTTCAGTTAAGGACTTCAATTTCGAAAAATTTATTTCTTCCAAATGTAGTCCAAATTTCCTTTTTTTTTAAAGCTAGAATTTTAGAAGAATTTTAGAAACTCGCTTGAACCTCCTATGTTTGTGCAGATATTAGATTATTTCTCCTTTTTTTTCTCTCTCTCTCTGTATGTATATACTAGCAAAAATACCCGGCGTTGCCTGGGTCAGAAATAATTGTGAGAAACAATCGCTACTTTTGTTTTCTGTTTTAACTGAAAGAACTCAAAACACACCGTTTTGACGTGATTAAAAATCGAGCTTCTTCCTTACCCATAAAAATAAAAGAGCAATAAGTATAAAGAACGAACGAGTATTCATTTAGAAACGAAAGCATGAATTGAAGCATATAAAAATTTGAAGAATTTCCAAAATATGAACTAACAAAAACAAAGATCACTAAAAAAATCGTGCGCTTTATTTAATTAAACAGTACGTACACACAAAAAGAAAGAAAAAAAGCTCTCTGTGTTTCCCTAAGTGTGCAAAAAGTAGAGTTTCCAAATGTTTAAATGACTTTAAACGCATGTTTGCTCCAGAGAATTCTTGATTCAAAATTTTCATTATGATTACCAAGGCTTCACTTGATACGCGTCTTATCAGGCTCAGTCATTTCAATAAAAGTTGTAGTATGAAATCAATTAATCAAACAAAAAACCCGGTCAGACTCCAGCGACATTTGTTGGATTTTGTGACAACTTTTAACTATGTAAACATCAGCTAAGTTTGTTTTTAAAGAAAATAGGAATTCAAAATTGAGTTCCTATTAAAATTAAATATAAATTTATAATATGTTCCTATTAAAATTAATAATAAAAGTATTTGAGTTAATTTAAAAGCGGATTTTTTCTTCCTGAAGAAAAGTGTTTGAAAAGATAATTTTGATAAAATCAAAAAAAAAAGAAACTTTGTTTTCAAGAAAAATTAAGTTTTGAAACAAAATCACGTGAATATAAGCTGAGGAAGATGTTTATCTAGTTAAATCAATGTAAATGAGAGATACATGAAATGGAAGGAGACATTAATTAAGCGAAAGATTTTCATCCATAAATATTAATGAAAAATGATACGTCAGGCACTATTTTTCGACCAAATCTGAATATTATTTCAAATTTGCGTACACATGTTAATGTAGGAGGTGCGAAATAATACATTTCAGTGAGGTGCAAAAGAAACAATACATTGTGTTACATAATTAAACATATTATTCTTCATCAGATTCTTCTTCTGTTTCCTCTACTTTAATCTTTTCTGATTCAACTCCTTCCTTTTGTGGTTTAGCATACGGAATTAGGAATCCGATAGGTTCTTCACCAAGAGACAATTGAGTAATGGACGTATGCAAATACCTTGCAATAACCAGCATAGCAACCTTGTTTGAAGGGAAAAAAATCAAGCCTGTTGAAGTGTATACTGAAATAATGGATTATTACTTTTTCAGTATTAAGTAGAATTTCAATACTCCGGACTAAGAGGGGATATATAGGTCGTCCAAATTAACGAAAGCACGGATTGAGTAAAATCTATACTAATATTATAAAGAGAGAGGGCGGATTTTTGTGTGTTTATATGTTAGAGGTAATCTCTGGAACCACTGCACTCGGATGTTATTTTTTTTTTCGTGAGACGGATGGATTATGGTAGCGTGGTTGCTGGGCGAGTTTGGCGATAAACAATAGAGTTGCGGAACTATTCTTACGTTTGAAAGATATTATTTTATGGCTTTTTTTTTTTGTTTATTTGGCGAAATATTTTAAATTGCAGCAAAAACCGCTTCACTCGCTAAATAGAGTATTAAAGCCACTGTAAATCTAATTGATTTGACGTAAAGTTTTAAATTCCAAAGAAACTTTAATAGGGTTTTTTTATGTCAGTGTATACTGAAATAATGGATTATTACGTTTTCAGTATTAAGTAGAATTTCAATACTCCGGGCTAAGAGGGGATACATAGGTCGTCCAAATTAACGAAAGCACGGATTGAGCAAAATCTATACTAATATTATAAAAAGAGAGGACAGAATTTTGTGTGTTTATATGTTAGAGGTAATCTCTGGAACCACTGCACTCGGATGTTATTTTTTTTTTCGTGAGACGGATGGATTATGGTAGCGTGGTTGCTGGGCGAGTTTGGCGATAAACAATAGAGTTGCGGAACTATTCTTACGTTTGAAAGATATTATTTTATGGCTTTTTTTTGTTTATTTGGCGAAATAATTTAAATTGCAGCAAAAACCGCTTCACTCGCTAAATAGAGTATTAAAGCCACTGTAAATCTAATTGATTTGACGTAAAGTTTTAAATTCCAAAGAAACTTTAATAGGGTTTTTTTTATGTCAGTGTATACTGAAATAATGGATTATTACGTTTTCAGTATTAAGTAGAATTTCAATACTCCGGGCTAAGAGGGGATACATAGGTCGTCCAAATTAACGAAAGCACGGATTGAGCAAAATCTATACTAATATTATAAAAAGAGAGGACGGATTTTTGTGTGTTTATATGTTAGAGGTAATCTCTGGAACCACTGCACTCGGATGTTATTTTTTTTTCGTGAGACGGATGGATTATGGTAGCGTGGTTGCTGGGCGAGTTTGGCGATAAACAATAGAGTTGCGGAACTATTCTTACGTTTGAAAGATATTATTTTATGGCTTTTTTTTTTTGTTTATTTGGCGAAATATTTTAAATTGCAGCAAAAACCGCTTCACTCGCTAAATAGAGTATTAAAGCCACTGTAAATCTAATTGATTTGACGTAAAGTTTTAAATTCCAAAGAAACTTTAATAGGGTTTTTTTTATGTCAGTGTATACTGAAATAATGGATTATTACGTTTTCAGTATTAAGTAGAATTTCAATACTCCGGGCTAAGAGGGGATACATAGATCGTCCAAATTAACGAAAGCAGGGATTGAGTAAAATCTATACTAATATTATAAAAAGAGGGGACAGATTTTTGTGTGTTTATATGTTAGAGGTAATCTCTGGAACCACTGCACTCGGATGTTATTTTTTTTTTTTCGTGAGACGGATGGATTATGGTAGCGTGGTTGCTGGGCGAGTTTGGCGATAAACAATAGAGTTGCGGAACTATTCTTACGTTTGAAAGATATTATTTTATGGCTTTTTTTTTTGTTTATTTGGCGAAATATTTTAAATTGCAGCAAAAACCGCTTCACTCGCTAAATAGAGTATTAAAGCCACTGTAAATCTAATTGATTTGACGTAAAGTTTTAAATTCCAAAGAAATTTTAATAGGGTTTTTTATGTCAGTGTATACTGAAATAATGGATTATTACGTTTTCAGTATTAAGTAGAATTTCAATACTCCGGGCTAAGAGGGGATACGTAGGTCGTTCAAATTAACGAAAGCACGGATTGAGTAAAATCTATACTAATATTATAAAGAGAGAGGGCGGATTTTTGTGTGTTTATATGTTAGAGGTAATCTCTGGAACCACTGCACTCGGATGTTTTTTTTTTTTTCGTGAGACGGATGGATTATGGTAGCGTGGTTGCTGGGCGAGTTTGGCGATAAACAATAGAGTTGCGGAACTATTCTTACGTTTGAAAGATATTATTTTATGGCTTTTTTTTTTGTTTATTTGGCGAAATATTTTAAATTGCAGCAAAAACCGCTTCACTCGCTAAATAGAGTATTAAAGCCACTGTAAATCTAATTGATTTGACGTAAAGTTTTAAATTCCAAAGAAATTTTAATAGGGTTTTTTATGTCAGTGTATACTGAAATAATGGATTATTACGTTTTCAGTATTAAGTAGAATTTCAATACTCCGGGCTAAGAGGGGATACGTAGGTCGTTCAAATTAACGAAAGCACGGATTGAGCAAAATCTATACTAATATTATGAAGAGAGAGGGTGGATTTTTGTGTGTTTATATATTCGAGATAATCTCTGGAATCACTGCACCTATTTGAAAAATTCTTTCACTATATGAAAGGTGCTTTCTTACTGAGTAGTATAGGCTGTAATTCGAAAAAAATCCGGTAAATAGTTTTTTTTTTTTTTAATTTCAATTTAGGCCCAAATTTCACATAAATTCCCGAATATGGGAGTGAAAAATTACTTGCACATATTAATATTACATATCGTTGAAAAGGGTAGAATTTTCCGCGTTCTAAACATTTTTTTTTCAATGCTCTAACTTAATTACGGCGGGAGTAATTTGCGTTTTTAGCGCGAATTTTTTTAGGTTTCGCTGAAATTTAGGTACTACTTTCTTCATTAAATCTATCAATAAAAAGTGAAGGAAGGAATTGTCCCACAGTTTTCTTTTTGACACCATTGGAAAAAGTGACATTTTTTACTCCAGATTTTTCTTGACCTGTAGTCGAAAAACTTAGCTTCTATCTTCAAAGGAAAAAAAGTTACAAGCGTTTTTAAATCGAATTCGAAAAATGTCATTTCGATTCAGGTTATCAACCATTTTATTTTCGCGTTTCCACACTTCCACGGTTTCCACGGTTACACTTTTTACCCGACTGTGCGTGCGCGACGCAAAGGAGGGTAATGTGTTTATCAGTCTATGTATGTATGTCTGTTCCTATGTGGCGTTCTACAGGCTAAACGCCTTGGTCAATTTTGGTAATTCTTACGTCAATCGATTTGTCTTAACCTTGGGAGTGTCACTAAACACATGACAGTAATCAAAAGTATTATTTCAAAAACCAGTTGCCATTTTGTCAGTTTGGGATCGGCGCACGCTGTGTCGCACACTGTGTCGCACGCTGCCTGCGTGCGACAAATGCAGGTAGTTTTCGCTGCCTGAATTTTTTGTTTACCAAGTCTACTAATTGGAGTCTCAGTGGCCAAGTGGTCTAAGCGATTGCTTCTCCCACTTGAGGCGGTGGGTCAAGACACCTTTGCTCCGGATGTACATTCCCTCTTTCTGATGAAAATTCTTTCATGTCTTCTTTATATGTAATCTGTACTGTAATAAAAAATATATCATGCGTAACAAAGGCAAGACACTCAGATTGTAGTCCTCATCAAAATAAACACGTGCAATAAGCACCAAAAGAAAGAAAGTCTACGAATTCGGTTTTCATCTCTAACATGTTGCATTTGTTTCTGTCGTGATTCAGGGGACTGAGTTTCGCGACGTGTACTTTCGTGACTTTTTTAGTTTTGCGAGAAAGATTTGATTGACGGATGTTTGCTAGCTCGCGTCATCGTGAGTTATACAGGCTGTTTATATAGCTGTGCTGTGGTTGACTTAAGTTCTTGCATTTTTGCTAAAGGACAAGCACATGTAGCCTTTAGCCGAGTTAAGTCCCTAGAGGAACTAATTATCAGTAGTTTAAACCACCGCAAGTTACTTAATAAACCTCAGATACAAACTCTCTCAATGAAATGACAAGATTGCGAGTCTTATAATCATAATGACTAAGTCAATAAAAATGAACTAAAAAGTGTAGAATAAAATAATTATTAAATAAAAACAAAAAACCCGACTGCGTGAAAACTAAAAAAACCAAAGAGAAAAATGTATAATCCCAATAGTTTAGAACGCTATTAAGTACTACTGAGTAACTGTATCATTGAAATAGTTTTATATTCGTACACATAAGACATATCATAAATTCAATAACAGAATAGAAGGATCAACAGTCAGGGCTCATTTCTTTCTGAATCAAGGAACACCGTAAAATTTGAATGGGCCCCGACTGTTGATCTTTCTATTTTGTTATTGAATGCATGATATGTCTTATCTGTGTACGAATATAAAACTATTTCAATGGTACAGCTATTCAGTAGTACTTAATAGCATTCTAAACTACTGGGCTTATATTTTTACTTCCTTCTCAGCGTTAAACATTTTTCATTTCGTTCTGCGATAATTTATTCAAGAAAATATTTTGCATACTGTTCATTATAACTAAACGCTGCAGTAAAATAAGATTAGTTAAATTAATTATTTTTAAACTCGGCGGAGATGAAAGCTCGAATTCTTCTGCTAATGTTATTAAATCTTTATATCTAGCTTAAGAAAAAAAAAGAAAATTAATTTGAATTCTGAAATTTTGAATTCAAATTATGTTTTTCGCAATCACTAGCTGCGACAGGACCCTACTCATTAAAGTTATTGTTTCTAGAAACGACTTCTGTGTCCCCAAGCCTTCCCCTCCTCTTGGGCGGTTACATGTGTATAGTTGTGTGTATGCACGTTGGTGTGTAGTGTATGTGTGTAAAGGCGAGTGTGTATGTGTATGAGCTTGCGTCTGTGTAGGATATGGACGCCGCCAATCAGGAGAAGCGAATTCCGGGGGACAGTGCTCAGGACCGAAGGAGCCAGCCGCGCCTGCAGAGGACGGTGGGGTTGAAAAAGGAACCAGACGCCAAGGATAGTCAAGTAAAAACAAATAGTAATCATGATTGCTCAACTCCCCCCCCCCCATATTCTTACAAATTCACACAAAACAATAAAAACGTTTTACCTGGTATAACGTTATCCTCCTTCAAAAAAAAAAAAAAAAGCTTTGAACAGACGAGCATATATATTCAAAAACGATAGATAAAATCATTCACAGTCATAACTAAACAACTATAAATTTAACCATGCCCGGTTTCTTCACTATCACGTATACATTATGCATTGATGACAGCATCTTTGAGTAACGATAATGTTTCGTTCCTAACTTTGGATGATTTTCTGAAAAAAAAAAAAAAAAATTGAACGAATCACGGTTACACTATATTTTACTTTTTGTTTTTGCGCCAACTTCAAAAATTATGTTTGAAAGTATTATAGATGGTGTTTAAAGAGCAAAATTATTTTTCACGTTTTAGAGTAATTTTGAAGTCGGTTCTTTTTTTTTTTTCAAATTTTTTTTTTATTAAAAAAATGTTTTAACTAAATTATTTTTGAAAAGCATGATGAAAATCCTACTCAAATGGAAATCGTGAAAAAGTCAAAGAGTGCGGAAAACTTCTATGTACAGTACAAAGTTTGAGGTACAACCTCTAATTTTATTTGGAAGCGGAAAGAAATGAAGGAAACAGAAAAAGTATCATTAAATCATCCAAAAAGTTTACCAAAATATGGATTTTTTAACTGAAAAGTTTCTGTAAGATGTTTTTTCCCCTACGTCAATACCGGATAACCTGTCGGATATTCTGTGTGAAAATTGTAGGTTATCTGGTCTATAGTAGCCGGATCGGATACCGAATACTTAAAAATCAGTCGGATAGGTTGGATACCGAATAGTTACCGGATATCTGGTGTGTCCCTCAATTTGTTGTACTACTACTTAAGTAATCATTGCGTAAACTTTTTTTTTTTTTTTTTTTGGTTCGAGTGTCAATTTCTGTTTGAATAATTAGACCATCTCCACGCTACATTTGCCGTAAAACACGTTTTGGATACACAACAAAGAAAGGGACCCTAATACTCAAATTATCTTTCTGTCTTGTCAGTGTGTGTGTATGGGCGGGGAGGGGATCTATACAGACTCATTCGGTATAAAAAACTTGTTTGCTGGTAATTGCACCATGCATTACACAAGATAAATTCAACAAAATTAGTTTAGACAAAGGAAGAATTTAAAAAATTGAGCAGTCCGGACGTTATGTCCAGACTGCTCAGAAAACTGGACCTTATGTCCTACCTGTCCGAAAGTGTGGACTCTCTGACCGTGGACCTTTTGTCCGCTGGACGTTCTGTCCGTTGGACGTTCTGTCCATTGAACCTTTTGGACATGGACATTTTAGATTTGAACGTTCTGTCCGATTCCCCACTGCCTTATGATGTATTTGTTTATACCTCATTGATCATCATTCGAGTTATTTAAAGATTCAGAAAATAGCCGCTGATCCGACACCTTACCCAAACAAAGAAGCATGTGAAGACGTAAGCGCCAACACCTCTAAAAATTTTATTCCCGAGGAAATCGGTTATTGCTTTCCGGCATCCAGTTGTGTGTAGAGTCAAATCCGTCGGAAAATTGTATTTAGAATGATAGGAGTTGTCTTCAATTCTCGCATCCACGCAAGGTCGGAAAATATTCCATTTGCAGCAACTGTACGGGACATCTTTTCCAAAATACATTCCTTTTTTCAAGAACCTGAATAAATAAAAAAACATTTAACGCAAAGTATTATACGAAAAATGGTATAGCGTGGCGACGAAAAGAAAACGGATGATCTTCAAGCAAAAACATCATTTGTATCATTTATATTGTCCGTTTTCAGGGGAAGTCACTTCGCCACGCCTCCTCGAACGCAGAGTTCCATTTTACGCGGGGGTGATCAATACGCAATCCACGTGCACTTTAATGTGCAAAAAAGTCTTAGTGTCCTTTACATCACTTGCTTCACTTGTCTGTTGTCATTTTAGTTATTCTTACATTTTAAAAACTGCTGCCTTTACAACGAAAAGCTATAATCCAAATATATTTTCTGCCGAAAACAGCGAGATAGAATCATCGGATACCACATGACGAGGGAGGAGTCAAGTGCCTTCTTGTGAAAAACGGACAATGATAGGTTTTTTTTTTTTTTTTTGATACTATTTTGGAACAGATAGAATTAGCGAGACCGTACCTCTTACTATTCGATACTTTCTGGCAGATTCTACCTATTACCAGTGGCGCACAAAAGGGAGTTGTCCAGGGGGTCCGGACCCCTCCCAAAGGTCTTGCTTTTTTTCCCAATTGATTACGATTCTGTGTATTTTGTACGTAAAATAAATTCAAACAAAGGTAACATTAATTTCAGTTCTAATAAGTGAAAAAAAAAAATCCTCATGATAAAAGATTTTTTTAAATATTGTGCACTTTTCCTATAACGAATTGCCTATTACAAGCAAAATGGTGATTATAAATGAATACACTAAAAAATCATGTTTTAGTTTTGTAATTACAGATTACACCAAACGAGATTCTAAGAACTTCTAAATCATATGGTGCTTCTGCAACGATGAATTTGATTTGTTGAATCCATTTTTTTAATAATGAGAAAAGTTAATGCGTATATTATTTTGCTGTCTGGTAATTTATTTAAGTATATTTTATTAAATAACACTAATTGTTTATTCAATAATTTATTTTTTAGTTTTTCGTTCTCGAGAATCGAAAAAATCAAGTCAATATGTTTGACGGCGTATTGGGGATATGATATGAGACTGAGGCTTTCGATCTTAGACCTTCCCCTTGCAAAATGTGTGCGCCACTGCCTATTACAAATGATACAAATGATGTTTCGCTTCAAGGTCATCCTCCATCTGTAGTCAAGCTTTAATGACGAGTGGATAAATAAAAAATGTATAAACCTCCAACGCTTATTCAAACAGTAAATCAATAAGTAGATAAATTTACTAAATAATCAGGGTTGCTCATTGCTTTCGCTCTGCTGTGATTGCTGTTCTCTCCTTTTACTTGCTTTGTGATTGTTAGATAGCGAGTCAGGTGATCCACTGCTTAGTGCTGGAAAAAATGTTTCTGGAGAACATTACTGGGCAACCTTTTTATGACTCGTGACAAGTAAAGTTAATGAAAGCAAAATTATTGAGGGAGAAAAAAAAATCACGTTTCTGACAATGAATATTCTCGCCTTTTTTTCGCATGCAAAAATAGTGTTTATTTTTATTTCTTCATTTTCTTTTTACTTCTTTGGAAATTTCTTTCGAATTCGATCTTTCAACGCTTAGAATAAAAGAAATTTAGAAAAATTCATTTCGAATTTGTATTTTATTCAAACATTTTTTTACTACAAATTTACTTTTCTTTCCCTTTACTATATAATTTTTAACAATACCTTTTAGTTAATATTACAAGTATGCACAGTTCTTACTGTTTAATACATTTATTTTTTAATAATTAATTTATGTATTATGGTACATAACTCAAAAATATTACAATTTTTGCTAGCGTTCTTTTTGTATAATATTTAGTGTGGATAAAAAATCTGAGATGAACTGAAAATTATGCAAATTGTCATGAAAAATCGGCCGAACGAATAAAACGTCATTAAATAACATTTCCATAAAAACTAACACCTCTTCTAAATTAAACAACATTTAAAGTTCTATTGAAATATAAAATATTCCATCAAATAAATGTACCAAGTCCTTCAAATCATTAAAAGTTCCATTTGAGTATAAAATAAGTTTTAAGCAGTAAGAAAAGAGACATTATTTCCCTCGCATTTAGCTCTGTAAAACAGTTTTCTTTGTCATTATAAGTGCATTGCGAAGAAACCAAAGTACAGGGTTAAGTTTCATTCAAAGCATTAAGTAAAAAATGAGTAAAGTAACAGGAAACATACAACGTTTTGTGGCACAAATATATTTGTACTACATAACGTTGGATATGTCCTGTTTCTTCCCGGCACAAAGGTATTTATTTATTTCTTAAATAAGTAAAGTATTAAAAACCGAAATCGTTCTTGATAAATCAAAATTTTCGCATGGGCAGCAAACATGATAGTGATGTAAACGAGATTTTTCTGCTTTTGCCCAGACAGAAGGATAACCTCAATTTGGGCAAACCTAACCTGGTAGCGTCGTAATACTGTGAAATTATGATTATAAAAAATTATTCAAAAAGTTTAATTTTTTTCACTAATTTTTTTAAATGTCTAATTTTTCAAACAAGGCGTGATCTTTGTGACGTCACAAGTGATGAACTTTGATGCGTACTCCACTGGCACGATGAATGCTTACGCTTGCTATCTACCGCGTTCTGTGATAATTTGGAAGCGAATTAAATAGAATTCAAGAAGAGTAAAAAATGAAATTGAATCTGCGCATTGATTAAAATAATTTTTTTTAAACTGTTAAACTTTGTCAAATTATTTAAACAATGGTGAAATCCCGTGTTTTTACAGCATGATCTTTCAGGAAAAAAAAAATACTTTTAGAATTTCGGAAACGACCCCATTCAGAGTTGAAAGAAATGTTTTTTTTTTTTTTTTGTTAAACTCAATTACCTGTAATATTATGGTATATAATGCGAAAATAAAAAGTTTTGAAACTTTATGATGCACAGGGTAAATTCATTTCAGAACAGAGCAAATGCAAAAGAATTAATTATAAATATCTATTCAAGGAGGAATTTTTTCCTCCATAGAATTATATGCTTAGCCAAATTCGAATTTGAAATAATAGTCTTATAGCAGTTGTATATGCTGCGTAAGATGGCATTTTCGAAGCAAAAATGTATGAAAAAATGTTTTAAATTTCAAACAGGATGAAGGTAAGAATATAGAATAAGGATTGGTACTTGGTGACTACAGTTGGGGCAAACCTAATCAGGCAGCATTGGGAAGATAACACTGATAATATTCCACAGTACTACGACGTTGCCAAGCATAGGCACCCATATGCGAAGTTTTAAGGGGGGGGGGGCTCAGATATTTTCCCTATATTTTAGCAGGATATTTACCCCAAGGAAACCGATTTCAGTATAGATTAGAGTTATTAAATTTTGCCAGTTTTAAAAACTAATTCATTAACGGCTGGAAAAGAAATGAAAAAGTACTAAAAGCAAGGAAGTTCTAATTTCTGAGGGAGGAGGGGCTTGAGCCCCCACTTGATCCCCCCCCCCATATGGGCGGCCATGCTGCCAGGTTAGGTTTTCCCCAATTATAATTAACTTTCTGCCTTGGCAGAAGCAGACGAATCTCGTTTACATCACTACCATGTTTGCTCCCCATGCAAAAATTTTAATTTGTCAAGAACAATTTCGACTTTCAGTACTTAACTTATTTAAGAAATAAATAAATACCTTTGTGCCGAGAAGTAACAGGACACATCCAACGTTTTGTAGTACAAATATATTTGTGCCACAAAACGTTGGATATTTCCTGTACCTTTACTCATTTTTTCCTTAATGCTTTGAATGAAGTATGAAGTAACCCTGTACTTTGGTTTCTTGGCAATGCACTTGCAATGATAAATAAAACTGTTTTACAGAGCTAAATGCGAGAGAAATTACAGTCGGGGGCCAAATTATAAGGGACACTTCTCAAATTCCCTTATTTTTAAGTTTAGGCTCACTTTTTGAAGAAATAAACCACGAGCCACATGTTTTTCTCTCTAAATATCTGCTGGTATCACTATTATTGTTTTTTAGAAGTGACAATACTACCAGTCTGCGTCATATCTGGATCGGATTTTTCATTGTTGCATTCAATCTCTTATTCTTTAACACAGTGGCACTTCGTAAGTTGAAATATATACCAGTAGGATAAATGTATGTCCAATTAATTCTTTACTTGCCTTGTTGTTGTTTCATCAAAGTGAATAACAAAGAATGATGAAAAAAATATCCTTAATAAGGAGGGATTTAAAGTACGGTGCAAGCACAAAATTCATTATATACTAAACTTTTATCATATACACTTTTTGCTATATCAGAATCATCAAAAACATCCCTGTAAATTAAAGATAAAATATTTAAAGATGCAAATGAATTATTGCTTTTTACAGCCTAAGAAAACTTCCGCTTTCAAAATTTTACCTTGGACTGAATTTGGCACAAACGCTTTGGAATGCTTCATCATAACCAATTTGTTTTCAGCAGAAGACTTAAGAACATGGAATTCAAAATACAGCTTGATTTTTCAGTCGATTGTCTCTTATGTCTCGCTGAATCAGCATGAGACAATACCTCGAAAATCCTTGATTATCAATATTGGAAAGATAAATTACAAACAGAACAAATTGCTTTAAATTCATCTTTTCTGCACGCCACCATGAGTGCTGATCTTGCATTCATTTGTCTTTCTCCAACCACAAGGAAGAGAATTTTGTTTCCGTCGCATTTTAATAAAACAAAGGCAAAAAGTTAGTGACTACATTGGAAAACTATATCGTTGCATCAGAGCAACAATAAGACATCTAATCCCAGGAATAACAGTAAGATATCCCACTGTTGCTCTGAGGCGACGATATGTGCAAGAAATAATTCAACTTCACTGAACAGAAACACAAATCAAACTGACTCTTTGTACTGGAAGAATAAGTTAATGCTCAGAATACAACACAAGATAAGCACTATAAAGATAAATATTACTTCCCACCTGGGGACAGCAAATTTAAATTTTGCTCTAAATTTACTTTTTGAACCAAGTGTTTTGAAGTAAATTTATATTTGGGTTCCTAACTCAACACATTGTATTAATTTTATTCCAATAAGCTATACCTGTACCAATAAGCTATTTCAATGAGTACCTCCACCCCCTCTCTACCGCAGAACTGCAATTTAAGAGAAGGGGGGAATACTCCCCCCCCTGGTTTACATATTTTTTACCTCTTTTTAAAAGGGAAAAAAATCATAAATATCAGATCTTATTCATTTCCCCTAATTCTTTTTTATTTTTATATCTTTTTTGCAGAAGAGGAATGAATGCAAGAGTTACAAAGTATAGATAAAACAAGCAGCTTTATATTAAGCATATGTTTTGGTTAACTGCACCCCCCCCCCTCTTCAGAAAAAAAAAAAAGCAGCAGCATGTATTTTTTTTCCTCTTTCTTTTTTAGAGAAATTTCTTAGGGTCTATGAAGTTTATTTTATCCTAAAATATAGGCATATCATCATGAAAAGTTTCATTTTTAGATTGAATATTATTTTTCTATGCAAGTAGGGAATAAAATAATGAACATTTTAGGAATTTTAGGACAAAACTCAAAATTTTAGGACAAATTTTGAAATTTTAGGAATTTTAGGACTCCAACCCCTGCTTCTAGTGTCAACATAAGGACCAAATTTTGTTTGATTCTGTCCGTTATACTTTCTGAGATGTAGCAGTCACGCATAACCCAGAAGGCGTTTGATTGCTCCACCTCTTTTTGAGGAAGTCACATACGTTACCAAATTTCGTCCAATTTCATGCAGTAGTTTTTGCTCTAGAGCGGCCTCTCAATATCGGGCACACTCATACAGACAGACGGAGTGACAGACATTTTCCGAAATGGTCAAAATAGTCTCAACACACCTCAAAACGTGTAAATCCGTCAAAATTCGAAAATTTTCTGAATCCAGTGCTTTCTTCTATGTACCAGAGAAGTAAGTAAAAAGCATTACTTTCAAGTAGTGATAAACCCACTATATGGTCGATGTACACTTAGTCTATGCTCTAGTCAAGATAAAACTGAAATTGATTGTTATTCAAAACTCAAGTTACTTAAAAAACGCTTTTTAGACTTACTTTTTGACTACAGACTCCAACGTATCAAGGTATTTAACTTCAGTCCATGACACATCATACCAATCCTTATAAGAATCAATTCCACAACACTTATAATCCTCTTGCAGAGCGTCTATTTCTTCTTTCACTGCTATTTCTGTCCGATATTTCTCCATGCCGGCTTGTAGACCCATGCCCAAAGCAGCTTCTAAAGTCCGAATTTCCATGAAGCATGTGAAGCCAGCGAAGCACACAACGAAAACCGTAGCTGCAGCAGCTCCGCAGTAGACCATAAAGTACCATGCAGCTGATTTAGCTGATTCAGCGTCCTCTACAGATCCACCGCCTATGGCAGACTTAATCCCAATAAGGCTTGAAAAGAACATTACGCAGCCTGATATTGCCATGATAACAGGAATCGCTTGAGGTTGGTAAAAGTCTTGTAGAAATGTTATTTGCTTTTCCAGAGAATTTTGGACGTACCAACTTAGCATGAAAAAAACAAGGGCAAAATTGACGGAAAGAAAGTTACAGGCTATTAAGCTCAGGACGAATACCTTTCGCAAGTGTTCTGTTACAGGAAACGCTAAAATATAATCCTCAGGTTTCATATCTTCTGTTGGATCGGCAATAGTTACGCGAGTAGATTCATCTGACTCATCGTCAGAATCCATTGCAGGCGATATCAAAAACTTTAAACCAAAACTATTTCTGTATATATCCAACTTTTAAAAATGTGTTCTGATTGCAACAGATTTATAGCACTAAAGTGATTATTGTAGGTATTTTCAGCAGAAATGTTTTAGCAATAATAAACTACGCAACAGAGAATAATTGATAGACATAACGAAAAACCTTGAGCAAAAGGGCAAACTTATTGTTGAGCAACAATTGAAAAAATGTAACAGACTTCTAATAATAAAGAAAAAAAATGTTTAATTTAAAAAGGTTTATCCTCAGTTTCACCGGCATTTAAAATTTCCTCCTCCTTTAAAAAGATCAAAAGGTAACTGAAAAACAGGGGGCATAAGCAGCTCGAACGGGGAGGCAACAGCAAGTGGCGGATCCTTGGGAGGGGGACTTTTTTTAGCAGTTGAGTTTTTTAGGTGGGGGGGAGTACGTAAAATTACTAATTAAAAAAAAAAACACCATAAAAATTGAGTTTTACAACTTATTCTCTACTTTTTGACGCTTCATATACAAAAATTTTATGCATTACAAATTCTGCAAGTACAATTCTCATATATTAATTTTAAAAAACCGTTTGTTCATTGTTTTATTTTTAAGTGCTCAACGAAAATAATATTTGCAGCAGTGACTCAACCAGAAAATAGTTTCAGAGGGGGCAGTCTTAAAAAATTCGCCATCTGATAGGGGGTTCAAGGATTCTTTCTTGGAAAAATTTTGAAACTGTAGTCCTAAGAACGTAGTTTTAGACGGTCTCTGAAGTTACGGGGAAGAAAGGTTCGGTGAGCCTTCTGTGGAAATGTTTAGAAATTGAAGTTTTATAAATACGGTTATAGGCGATATTTGTTGTCGGTACGGTAAGAGATAGGTCGTTTTGGGGCTGCCCTAGATCGATTAAAAAAAAAAAGATCTAAATCGATCACCCGTCTGCCCAATTTTTCGAAATCGAAGTTCCAAAAACGTAGTTACAGACAAATTTTGATGATGTTTCGAGTAAGGGGTTCTGGGACTCTCCCCAAAAAAATATTTCGAAACTTAAGTTCTAGAAAACCAAGTTTTTAAACAATATTCAGTGATGAAGGATTTAAACGCTATCCCCCTTGAATTTTTCGGACCTTTTACTTTTTTTCATTTTCAGGTTTTTACGGGAACATTTGTACAAATGTCCGGAAATTTTTCGTAATCGACGTCTTAGAAACGTGACTGTAGACCATGTTTAGGGTAACGGCAGGGGTTCGGCAACTTTTTAAAATTGAAGCTCCAAAAAAGCAATCTTAATCGATTCTTGATGTTGTTAGAGTGCGAGGTGTTAAGTAGTTCTCCCGTGGAAATTTTTCGAAATTGAAGCCCTGAAAACGAGATTTGCGACGCTCATTAAAGCTTTTGCGGGGGAAGGGGACTTCCGAAGAGTAGCATTATGAAGACTTTCTAATTTTTAGATCAACTAGGAAGAAGGGGGAAAATGCGGCGGGGGGGGGGGGGAATGTAATTAACTGATCAATAATCCGTCACGATTTATTTCTAAGTTTTTTTTAAAGCGATTTAGATTTTCTCGCGACATTCTTTTTTTCCGCTCATTAAAATAACTTCGTTTTTCGAAGGTGCTTTCTTTTCTTCTCTTGAATTATAAGAAATGTTTTTGAAAAACATTCTATTGAGCCTTCTGGGGGCAAAGGCCATATGCCCCCCCCCCCCGTTGCGCCACTGAATTGCAAAAGCTTTAAATGTTGTGGATCAATTCTACACCGAATAAATACAAAAGACAGTTTAAACAGGTTTGTGTTCAAAAACAATTATTTTAAAAGATTACTGGAAAACGAATAAAATAGCAAAAACAAAAATTTATGAGACTAAAAATGATCCTAAAGTGGGTAAATTGAACTACGAATGGAAAGCTGTATAGTGGCATATCGTTGAGCTTTTAAAGTAAGTACGATGAAAAATATTTACTCAGTCCCCGAACTCGAATTTTGATGTTCTTAACTTCTTGGAGTCTTATAACTTAGCATAATTTATAACCTATGATGGAGCATTTAATTTTTGTATTTTTCTATAGTTATCTTTATATTCCCGCAGAAACGGATCTTTGATTTTTCAGAACCGGACCCAAACCTAAAGCCTGCCACCATTACCCATCTTCCTTTAAATTTTATATCGAGGTCTAACGAAAAAACAACAGAAATAGGGTAAATTCACCTCCCTCCCGAAGTCGCTACCCTGGAAACTAGTGGTTGGGGTGCAAAGGATATCAGCTATGTACAAAAGGCTTGCTGCCGGGTGTATCCGGCAGTGCGATTCCTGCATTCATACTAAGTAGGCATGATTTCAATTATTAAGCACTAGCAGTACCCGCACAGCGATGCCCGTGCTAAAAATTCAATAGAAGTCCGTTGAATAAAAAAAATTGACGTCCCTCCCCCTCTCATGTGAAATGATAATTTTTCTTCGTATAAAATGCGTACAAACCTTTTCAAAAAAAATAAATAAATAAATAAATAAATAAATAAATAAAATAAATAAAAAAAAAAAAAAACTATTTAAGTTTCGTTGGAATTTAAAACTTTTCGTCAAATTATTAAATTAGATTTACAGTTGCTTTAAAACTCTATTTAGCGAGTGAAGCGTGGTTTTTACTGAAATTTAAAATATTTCGCCAAATAAACAAAAAAAAAAGACATCAAATAATATCTTTCAAATGTAAAAATAGTTCCGCAACTCTATTGTTTATCGCCAAACTCGCCCGGTAACCACGCCCTCATAATCCATCTGTCTAACGAAAAAAAAAAAAAAACATCCAGCGGAACATTCAAAACTCATCATCAGGAAAAAAAAAAAAAAGAAGAAAATGTCGTACATTTCACTCGGATAAAAACAAACCAAAAATTTCTTTTATTTAAAAGCAAATCGCCAAAACAATGAATTATATTTACGGTTGCTTTAAAACAATAATCGTAGACTGAACTGCTCAGCGCCTAACGCGCCAAGCGACCACGCTACCGGAACCCAGCCCTTTTGCGAGTGAAGCGGATGTTTTTTCTTTGGCAATAATAAATGTTTCGCCAAACAAACAAAAAAGTATAAAATCACATTAACAGTAGCTTTCAAATCTTTATATATTAAGAGCTGCGTTGCCCGGTCTACCTTCAGAATAAAAATTGTGTCAAGTGACATATATTCAACAATCAGGCCTTAATAAAAGAAAAAAAAAAAAAAACACCATGCAAAATTACCCTTCCAAACAATGACGACAGATATTAAAATACTTTTAAGAATTTAAAATGCGAAAGATGGATTTTAAAAGCGTAACCATGGAAACACGAAATAAAATAAGTTTAAGAAATTAAATGCAAAATAAGGAAAGAAACAACGGATTCAAAAAGCGTAACCGTGAAAACGCGAAAATAAAATGGTTGACAACCTGAATCAAAATGACAATTTTCGAATTTGATTTAAAAACGCTTGTAACTAGAGGTGTGATATCGATGGCAAAACATCGATCTTTCAAAACATCGATGTTAGAAATTAAAACATCGATGGTATGATACATCGACCAAAAAACATCGATGTTTTAAAACATCGATCTTTTTGTCAGTGCATAACATACATTTTTGAATCTACTACATTAAGTTAAGCAATACAAAAGAATACGTACACGACGAATATATTGAAAATACTGAACCTCAAATCATGAATATAAGTTAATAGGAATAATTTCGCAACATCTTGGTATTATAGTAGGACAAAAATTGATAATAAGACAAGCACCGATTAATACAAACTAGTTATAGTAATAAGGAAATATTTTCAAACTTAATGAAACTAAAAGTAAATTTACATCAAAAAAGAATCTAAGAAGAAATGGTATCATAGCACTCACCACCAGTTTAATGTTTACTTTGTCCCCCAAGAAGCGCATTTCTCTTTTCGCAGGCTATCCCGCCAGTCAGAGTAACATCTCTTTCCGATGGAACAGAAGTTCCCATCACTATCAAATACTTTAAAGCAACTTTTACCAGCCTTAAATTTTTAATGTTATAATTTTCACCGTAGTAACGTATAGCATTTTCCCTTAGTTTAAGAACTGGAGCCTTGAAATAGACTGCAAGTTCTGGCACTAAACTACTAGTGTCAGGTTCTTCCAATAGCTTTGACCTCTTCCTCACTCTCTAGTTAATCTACTATCTTGTAGTGACCTTCCCAAAAATCATCCTCTACACAGAAAAATTGATCTTAATAAAATGGGTGCAAAAAAAAATGATTTTTTTTTTAGCAACTCCATAAGTAAACTTAATTACCTAGCGAGAAAATTGGAGCAAATTTTATGATAATTTTAAATTAAAATTCAAAAACATCAACATCGAAAAAGCATTGAAACCAAAACATCAATGGTTCAAAAACATCGAAAGTGAAACATCGATGCTAAAAACATCGATGTTTTAACAAAAACATCGATGTTTCCAAAACATCGACATCGATGTCGCACCCCTACTTGTAACTTTTTTTTCCTTTGAAGATAGAAGCTAAGTTTTTCGACCATAGGTCGAGAGAGATATGGAGTAAAAAATGTCGCTTTTTCAAATGGTGTCAAAAAGAAAACTATGGGACAGTTCCTTCACTTTTAATTGATAGATTTAATAAAGAAAGTAGTGCTTTAATTTCAGCCAAGCCTAAAAAAGTTCGAGCTAAAAACGCAAATTACTCCCGCCGTAGTTAAGTTAGAGCATTGAAACAAATTGTTTAGAACCCGGAAAATTCTACAATTTTTAACGATACATAATATTAATATGTGCAAGTAATTTTTCACCCCTTTAATAGCCAATAATAGGCAATTTAAGTGAAATTTGGGCCTTCATTGGAATAAAAAAAGAATTATTTATCATATTTTTTTTTTCGAATTATAGCCTATGTTACTCAGTAAGAAAGCACCTTTCATATAGTGAAGGAATTTTTCGAATAGGTGCAGTGGTTCCGGAGATTACCTCGAATATATAAACACACAAAAATCCGCCCTCTCTCTTCATAATATTAGTATAGTGCCTAGAAGGAGGCCCTTTTTAGGCACTATAATATTAGTATAGATTATAGATTGCCTGTTTTTCTATTTCAAAGCATGTATCAAGTACTGAAAATAAATTGTGTCAACTATTGGATGGTCTCGTTTTAGTTTGGTGTGAACTCTGACCCAATGTTTTTTTTTTTATTAAAACAAACACACACACACAAAATTTTTGCATTTTTTTTTTTTTATTAATCTAATTTTTTCGTTGCATTATAAGAGGGGGCTAGCTGGTGCAGTCATCATTTATTAAAAGTTTCCCCTTTTATGAATTTAGCTAGGTTAACAAACAGAAAAAAATCATCTTAAAAGCATCAACTACTGGTGGTTTTACCTTACTCTGCTTTCTGAACAGTTTTAGGTTTACTTCGGATTTTGTGCTTTGGAGAAGAACATTCATCTAGTTCCTCTCTTTGAATCCGCTTTTGTCATCATCTCCTCGCTTTTACCTGCGCCTTTCTTCAAGTTCCAAGTTTTATAAAACAAAAGAATTTTCCTGCACTTTGTTTCAAAATTTTTTTAATACACATGAGATTTTGGGGGGAGAGGAACGTCCTCCCAAATAACCTCCATGGATCCGCCTCTGCTATTGTCTGATCCAGTGGTTGGAAAAACTAAATTTTTTTTGTAGCGAACTACAACTACAACTACTTTAGCACAAATGTAGTTAACTACAACTATAACTACTTTTTTCAAAATGTAGCAACTACAAACTACTTTTGAAATGTAATCGCTACTTCGCTACTTTTTAAAAATTAAATAAATAAATAACATACACATACACACCGTTTGAGATTGAATGAAAAAATTAACAAAATTTTCAGATTAATATATTGGTTCATTTGAACATGGAATATTGCTATAAATTATTTATTCTTTCTTCCTTTACTGAAACGATTCGTCAATCGAAACATTTTTTACCAATTGCACGAATATTCCCTGCAAGAAAGGATTTAAAAGTGGAAGGAGTTCAACCTTCAAATTTTTAATCCTTTCCTGACAGCAAGGCCGTATCCAGAAATTTTTTTCGGGAGGGGCCCGGATTAGCACATTGCCCAACACACACACCATATAGTATATAGAGACACACCAAACGCATAAAAATGTTAACATAGAAGACTTTTTGTTTCGATTTTTAACGATTCCACTGTTTGGACTGTTGTTATTTTATTTTAATTTCTTATTATTTTTCTTATTCACCTTGTAGTGGTTAGGATAACGCGAGGGTGTCCCTTTAAGTCGGATGTAGAACATCCATAATTTCAGGGGGTCCGGGGGTTTCTTCCCCCGAGAAATTTTTGAAAAAAAAAAAGTCTGTATTTTGAGGCCTTATATTAGGTAATTGAAACAACGAAAATATGAAAAAAAAAATAGGCAAACAAAGTTTTTTAAAAGTTATACATTCTTTTTCCAATCAAGATCAAACAAAATAAAAATTGCTTGCTCGACAAATCATGGAAATTAATGGACAGAGAGGAAAAACGAGAGAGGAGAAAAGAGAAGCACCCCGTCATCTGCTCATATCGACTTTTAGTGAAGCTTGTTTTTGATCACTCCCCCTATCCCCACTTTTTTTCATTAACTGCCCTACAGTATGAAAATTGTACAAAATAGTTTAAAAGAAATAGTGTAGACATGCAGAAAATAAGAACGGAAGGGTAATATTCTGGTCATTTGGACAATTCATACTTTATTTTCTTGATGAGATACAAAATTGAAGAACTTTTCAAGGAATTTCAAAAACTTAAATAATTTTCAGACTCTCGAACAGTTGAAATTATTTGAAGGTCTTATAACTTTGTACGACACACCCGTTTTAAGTTAATTAATGCAACGAAATATTTCTCGAAACAAACTTTTTTTTTTCAATTACAAGTAGTGCAGAAAATGAAAAAGAGTAGAGTAAGTGTTATTTTTTTTCTCATACTTAAGGTATTAACAGTATGCCGTAGAAGTAAGAAATTAAAAAAAAAAAAAACAAGCAATAACAAAAGAACTTCCATGATACTGAATTCGGCATTAAATAAATGCAAGACATGAAACATATCAGTCACAAAAATGATCTTGAAAATTATGCTACAAAAACGCGAGAATCGTGATTTTTGCATTTTTTACGCAGGGTGTATCAAGGAGCTGAATTTGGAACATCTTGGTAACAAGATACTCGCCTAATTGGAAACTAGGGGCCTAGTCTTTGGGGAGTCCCCGGCTCGAAATCAGTACAGTGTAAGTTTTATAAGAGTTTTAGGGGGAGGAGGGCAGGGTCGTGTACAGAGGGGAGAAGGGACACCTGTTAGTCCGGGCTCGAGCTTAAATGGGGCCCAATATCTTTAAACCTGGGGTTCAAAATATAGGTTAATAATATGGAGGGGGCCCAAAAAAGGTATTTGTAACAGCCCCAAAATTTCTGTGCACGCCCCTGGAGGAGGAAGTGCACAGAAGTCAGTTCGGCAGACTTTTCAAGTCTGCCGAACCAGACTTTACCAAAACTGACAAAGGGCCTGCCTTGACCTTGGACTGCCCTGAATTGAATTGGGAAAGAGAGCAGGAAATCCTAATTAAAGGTCTAAATTTCAAGTGTGCCTTGCGGCTAATGAGAAATAGAATTGCTTTTTCTGTATTTCTTCAAAATATTATAAATCTTGAATAGTAGCAAAATTAGGAATTAAAAAAATAATTCGTTATTCTCCTTTTCTGACATTAGGAATTAAAAAAAAAAAAAACCTTCTTCTGTTTTACGGTACAAAACATTTCGGGTTTGGGCTGTCAGGCGCCCCTCTGGATACGGCCCTGCCTGACAGTAAATAGTATTTCATTCAAGAAGAGCAACTCGGCTACTTGAAATTGAGATAAATCCAATCGTAATTTAATTTAAATTTTACATAGACTAGACATACCTATACATAAAATTGATTTAGATGATGAAGTGCATCAACAAAAGAGAAAAACTTAAATTTTCATTATATGAGTTAATTTTAAAGGAACTTATATTTCATAGTTAGGGATTCATAGGATAACATTAGTTATTTCATAGGAATTTATTGCTTTTGAGCTTCAAGCTAGGGTTCCAGACCTGGACACCATTTCTTTTCTTACGCCCCTGATAAAATGAAATAACAGCATTTTTCTATTTTGCCAATAACCTCAAAAACTCACAACATTTAATAATTGACTTTTAATATGTTAATATATCAACACTCAATCAGTAAAAAGGACAAAATAAAGAAAAATGAAAAATACCCCAATCGGTACTACTAATTATCCGAAACATGAAACATAACTAAAAATGATTACTTTACTTCAATGTGCAATTTTTAACAACAGTGGACTAGGGCTACAACGCAATTCGACTAACGCGAAATGTCTATATAGAGCGAGTTTTACTCGAGGAACGAATTTTGCAGCTGACACGAATTCCTCACCCGCTACACGAAAATTTTCTTAACGGAAGCGCAGGGCTTATATCACCTTCTTTCTTGGGTACTAAATATTAGTTCGACTGCATGTGCAAATGGCATTAATACCGAAAGCTTTTTGCTTAACGGGCAAAGTTTGCAGGAAACGGGAAAAAAATCGTTTCTTTCTTTTTAAGCCATGCTCTATTCAAGGCGAATATTGGGAAAATGTAAAAGTTTCTATGCCAAATAAAGTAATGGCGTCAAACAGATACAACACATGACGTCAAAATTATATGTTAGAGGTCAGCTCGAATTTTTCAGTCTTACGAATCTGATTGGTGCAACTTTTACTCGCGTAAGACTTGCACCAGTCAGATTCGTTTGAAAACGCGTTTTTTTTAAAACTTGATTCAAAAGTAGTTTCCAGAAATCGCTACAAACTACTTTTTTTTGTAGCGAACTACTCGCTACTCTACTTTTTTAAAAAAGTAGTGCGCTACACTACAAACTACTAAAAAATGTAGCTACTACAGTAGCGTCGCTACTTGTAGCGCGCTACTTCCAACCACTGGTCTGATCGCTTTTCCTGGAGCCTTCCTTCAAGTTCAAGTTCTATAAAAAAGAATTTTGCTGCTGACTGTTCTAAAAATTTTCAGGTACACATGAGATTTTGAGGAGAGGGAAACGTTTCTCCGTCCCCCTCAGTGAATCCACTTCTATTTTATAATTGTTTTTTTGGAGCTTCTGTTCAAGTTCCAAAACAGCAGAATTTTCATGCACTCTGTTGTGAAAATTGCTAGGTGTATATGGGATTTTGGGGGGGGGGGAGGGGAACTTTCCCCAGTTCCCCTGCTGCTGTTGTCTAATTGCTTTTCATGGTGCTTTAGTTGTGGTTCTAAAAAACAAATTTTTCTCCCGTACTTGTTTTCTGAATAGTTTTAGGTACACTTGTTTTTTTTCCTTGGGGGGGGGGGAGACATTCCCGCAGCTTCTCTTTTAAGATCCGCTTTTGCAATTCTCTCCTCGCTTTTCCTGGCGCCTTTCTTCAAGTTCAAGTTTTAAAAAATGGAAGAACTTTCCTGTATTCCATTCTGAAAATTTTTAGGTACACTTTTTTTTTTGAGCTGGGGGACGTTCCCCCTCTGTGGATCCGCGCCTGGTCAAGGGGAGGAGGGTGAATCCGTACAGGTTACTTAAAACTTTCGGGTCGAATGATAGCGGCAAATTTAGAAGTCTACAAGTCCTCATTTACACAATTAGACATATAAGGAGGGTTAAAAATAATGCTAAACCCATAATTATAAATGTCCAAACCGTAGAATCATACAGTAAAGAAAACAAGAGAGTATTATCGAAGAAATTGCAATCGAATTTCGGAATGAATGAAAAATCCGAGACATGTGTAAAAGCGTAAGAAATGGCTAAGATGTGTAAATTTTGAACCTAATTTGTAGAATTCTATAAATATGCATGTTCTTGAACTCAAAATCCATGACCAGATGTCAGTTTCCATGATTTTTGAGCATTTTTTTTGCTGAAAATGACTTTCTGTGACTATTTTCGATCATACTCGAAATCCATGACTCTTCCTGCCTTTTGAGGTGTGCGGACACCCTCTCCAATGAACATGAAACACCAGCTGACCTCCTGGCAGCTGTTCATAGCCTTCCTCCACTGCCTTGTAACCAACTGGCTCATAAAACTCACCCGGATAACATTACATGCCTGCACCATATTCAAGGACCACAGAAACATCAGTTTTTCTCTCGTAAAAAGTTTATTATTTAAATCCAAACTTATGACTGTCTGTTACACTGGACCCTTGTCTGTTACTGGTGACCGTACCCTAAGTTGAGTTTTAAATATTTATTTATTTTTTATTTTCAATAAACACTAAAAGTTCCAAGTAGACAAGAAATTTTCACACCAACTTCCCAAATATATTTAATATTTATGAATCAGTAACAAATACAAATATTTATATTTATGTATCAAATAAATATATATCAGCAACAAATACAAATATATTACACTTCTGAACTTACAAATGAAATAAATAATAAAAATGCATGATGCAAGATCATAAAATAAAATGCACATTTATACATTGATTTTTGTACAAGAAATGGGAAATAATTTCAATGATGATCAATATTACAAATGCAGAATTGCAAAAAATAAAAGATAAAAACAATAAAATAAAATAGTAAAACAAAACATAAATTCTTAAATGACATAAAAATCACTGAGCTTTTTGACTTGTTACTAAGGATTGCTTTCATGTTATCAACATGTAATGCTTTGAGCTTTTAAGCTTTATAAAGCAACATCACATATAAAAATTCTTTCAATAACTCGTTTCTATGAAATACAAAATGCAGTAGAGTTTCAATGTAAATACAACAAAATAGGTTTAGTTAGGTGCTTGCTTAGGCAAATCAAAACAGGAATGCACCAATTGAACAAGTAAAGTTCCTTAAAATTTGTTCTATTGTTAGTGTGCCAACATAGTGTTGAAAAAAAAAGGGAGGGAGGGGGTGGGTAGAGAACAGGGTTCGCTGATATATACATATCAGTCGATATATATATATCCAATATTTATTTCAAAAATATCATGATATTTTGATATTTATTTTTTTAACTGCGGTATTTTCAATATAAAATTATATTAATAATAGTAATATTATTTCTTTATTTTTAAAATCAACCTAAAAGTTTTGTGTTACATTTTTATGATGTATTAATATATCATTAATGTAATAAAGTAATAAAATAATCCTTTTTATTTTATGTTCTTAAAATTATTAGTAATGTAACAATTTTAATTCATATTAAAAGTGCTTAATTATTTACTAGATGTGTTTTTGTCATAAAAAAAAATTGCTTATGACTGTGTGTCGACTAATGCCTATTTTTTACTTCTGAATCATATAACTGTGTAAACGCATTTAACAGAAGAGAAATGAATAAAACAGCTGATGCAAAATTAACTCCATCAAAACTAATAAAAATGTAAAATGAATTATTACATTTTAATAATGAAACACCTTAGTTTTAAGTCTACATATTGAAATAATAATGTAAGAAAATGAGTGATTTGAGGATGCATTCACTATTTTGAAGACTTTAGTTTGTGCTGATTGAAAATATAGGATACATATCAAAATATCCGATGTATATATTTAAAAAAATCGGATATTTTCGATATTTTCAAAGCCTGGGGTTAGTATAACAATATTTTTGCAGACAACATTTTTGAAATAAACATATTTAAACTTGTTCACAGTGATTCTGCCCATGACATATGGATTGATATTTTAACTGAGTGAATTTTTAGCATCTTACTCTATGTTTGACCTTCAGATTGAATCCCTTCATTTTTTTTTCTCTTTAAATATACATAAAAAAAGGTTCATTTTCTTGACAGAAGTAACAAAATATAGTAACTATTTTTTACTTTAGTTAGATAATATTTGCAATAGTTTCAGACAAAATAAATGATGAAATAAACAAAGAATAAAATTTCTATACTCAAAGTATCACTTAATTTCAACTTAAAAACTGAAATACTCATTGGATATAATTTTTTCAATGAACAAGCATTCATTTTTAATTAAAATTTGTAATTAGTTTAAAAAACAACACTGCTCAAACTACTTAATAATTACAATACTAAACTGGATAATAAAGTATGAACTTTATGGGTGTGATTTTGTGACATACATTTTGGGATTTTGTGTGTAAATGACAAAAAAGAATAAATAAAAAAAAGCTGTCCTTTTTTTTTGGGGGGGGGGGCAGTAGCAAATACAAATTAATCTTCATGGCAATCTTATGAGCCAACTAATACATTCAACTTCAAGAAAATTATGTTCAAAAATACCAAATTACTGCTAAAGGCAGCCAAATCATTTTTCATTAACACACAAGTACCTAATCTTGCATATTACTTTTTAAAAAGGCAACATGAAACATCTTCTTCTTCTTTTTTTGCACAACAATACAATTTCATATCTTTCAACATCTCTTTCCAGAGTTTAAGAAGATTTCATGTGATATTATTTTGTACTAATAAAATTAAATCAGTTGTTTAACTAATAAAAATGAAACAAAAAGATACTATTGACTAAGAGTAATTTGATGCACAATTCTGCAGAAAGGAAGAAATTAATTGGCGAATGCAGCACTAGCCAAAGCCAAGATGGCTCATTTTTGCTCTGAAGCAATAATGCCATGCAGCTGTGAGCCTCTGTGACATAGTGCAGCTTTTAAATCTTACTTTAAAAAACAAAGTAAGATTTAAAAGCTGCATAGTGCACTATGTCACGGAGGCTCACAGCTGCATAGCAGTATTGCTTCAGAACAAAAATGAGCCATCCTGGCTTTTGATACTGGTGAATTTATGTATATATTTATTTCAAAGTGGAGAAGAAATTGCAGGAGATATTATCTTATGTGTGGAAGGGTGGAAGATAGGGTTAAAATGCAAAAAGTTTCAGCAAAATGTGAAAGTTTTGGCAGGTGCGTAATTCAGGTGACTGAAATAAATGAGAGAGTAAAATTTGACATAAAAATATAAAATCAGCAAGCAATGAAACTTAACCTCATCATTTACAGCTCAAATATAAACTTCCTCTAAAATTTGATTGCAAGGCAAGTATGCGATAAAAATGTATAAAACATTGATAAAAAAGCAAATTCACAAAAACTTGCAAACATGTGATTTTTGGGACTGCAAGGAATCCTGTTTTTCAATAAAAGAAACACGTGACTAGAAATATTGGAAAACTTCTAGTCAGGTGAGTGACGTGTTTTTTAACAATGTTTCACACATTTTTAATTTTTAGTAAGAAAGAATTTATTTACCTTAGTCTGAGCACTGTTTCTGAACACTGTTACTTGAAACTCTATTAGACATTTTTTATAATGCAGTAAAATCTCAAAGTTTAACAATTGAAGGGCTCGGGGCAGAAAAGTGACAGTCACAAGAAGTGACTTTTCGATCAAAATTCTTGTTTCTCATAACTAAAATTGAAATAAAAATGACAATGGATTATGTTATTTGGAGAAAAACATATCTGATTTTAGTATTGCAGAATATAGAATATATAATACCTTTGAAAAATTCTACAAATATTTTTTTTTTAAGTTGGAAATTGGCCTACTGAAAAATTGACGTCAAGTGGCATATCACATTCTTGACCTGAACCCTTCAATTCAAATAGCATGAAATTATAAAGTCAGAACAAACAACGTAAGTAGAAGCACAAATTTGTAAATTACAGCAGACACGTGTTTCGGCGTTACAGGGAACGCCTTTTTCAATGCAAAAAATAATGAGCTTATGGATGAAAAGACATCCCTGTAACGCCGAAACACGTGTCTGCTGTAATTTACAAATTTGTGCTTCTACTTACGTTGTTTGTTCTGACTTTACTATTCAGCACAAAGGTATTTATTTATCTTAGCATGAAATTAGTTTAAAATAATGACAATAATAATATGAATACAATTAAATAACACATGCCATCAGAATACTTTCCCTCTAAGATTCAATTTGATAAAAGTTTCTATAGCCATATTTTCACTCATGATCTCTGTTTGAAATTTCATTTGAACTAAACAGTTCTGGAGTTAATGAGAGGAGTCATGGAAAAAGGGGTCAATGCAAAGGCCTCGATATTGCCCATAAGCAAGTGCAGAGGCGGCAAATAGGGGGGGGGGCGAGAGGGGGCGGTTGCACCCCCAAATTTTTCACTCAGAATAATAAAAAAATAGAAAATTCAATTAAAATAACTTAGAAAATCATTTGCCTGCATTTTCGGAGCAGAAAAACTGATGGAGAATAATTGTTTTCCTTAACTAAAGAAGTAGTCTTCATATGGGTTAAATTTTTCAAAATTGCATACTCTATGTTATGATGGTGCATTTTATATGAGATGCCCATACAGTGTTGAGACTGCGCAATTTTTGCGAGTAAACTCCATGTCATTTTACGTAAATTTTAATGCTCATATTATAATTTAATGATTAGCTAGTAAGTGTTCAATGATTCCTTGTACTAGAAACACATTGTAGCAACTCGATGTATTATATGCTTTCTTTCAAACTCTTGGGAAAGACATGCTCTTTTTGAAAAACATCCCACATCAAAAAATACTTTCACATCTACAAATATATCTAGAGGCTCTTTACTAGACAGTCTCTGAGTGACACTTGATAGTATTCAAGAGTTAAATCTATAAAAGTCCCCTGGAAGAATTATTGTAAAGCGACGTTTTCAATGATAGGAAATCTGATATCATTTTAATAGGTATAACTTAGTTTGAATTTTTGTTTACTTTGCTTATACTGCAGAGCGTTTTTGAACAACACTACACTCTATCACAAAAGTTTTAATCCGTTAATCTTAATTCTTGGATTGACAATTGAAACTCTTAGTAATTTTCGCACTAATGCATGCTTGAACCAGGTGTGTAACTTTGTGACTGAATTTTCCATAACAGTTTTTACTATGTGCCAATGTACAAGAAGTGACAAAACCCACTTGAAGTTTTAGTCAAAATAGTAAATCAATATTTTGAATAAAATGATCAATTTAGTTTCTTAAAAATTGAGACAGAATTTGATGAGATATATTTATTATTGGTCTTAAGTTCAATATTAGGTAGATCGGTTATAGAAAAAGAAAAATATTACGCTTATAAGTAAAATTTATATCATGAGGGAAGAGGAATTGTTTTGTGAATTGCGATTATACTTTTTAATGATGCAAAGAAAATACTAGCCCAATTTAAAAAGTTTTCTTGGTAACTTTAAAGAGAGGAATCTAAAGGAATTGTGTTTTTTAACATAACTTTCTTGCTTCCATTGTTTTTTGACTGTTTCAATCAGGTCAGTCATTTGAAAGATGACTTTTGTGTCTCAACTTCAATATTGCCTTATTATTCTTAACATTAAAACCATTTTATTATCACTTTCTGTTAACCAATATGTATTTTATACCGTACTGAAGAAATTCATGTTCATCAAATGCGACCCCCCAAACAAAATGCTGAAATGCGGCCCCTGAGCAAGTGTGTGAGTGTGATTGCTCAGTTTCATGTAGCGAAAGTTAAGCCTATTTTCGGTTACAGTTAGGCTATCTGTTCAAAGTTTATTTATGTCCTTAGTATTTCTTTCAGGTCTAATTTCCTCTGACTAAATGGAGGCTACCTGGTACATAGTGGTACATGAGTTCTCTTCCAAGCATTTTTAATAATATTTGACAACTCCATTAAAAATTTATTAAGAGAAGGAAGACAAAACAGTCTTATCAAATGAAATCAAACATTCTGAAATTTTCAGAGGCAGTTTGTTTACATTTCACTGTTGCCATTTGACAATAAGTAATAAGCTCAAATCTTGAGATTAGACATCTTAGAGTTTTATTAATATAGATATGTAACTTTATAAATACTGAATTTAGGTAACAACAAATTCTCTCATACATACTTATGCTGTCCTTTAATAATTAAAGAGTGAGATGCCTTCTAATCATGACTTAGTGGTTTGTAATTTACTTTTGCTGTAGGTCCCCTAGTGCTCCATAAGAACATTATGTGCTATGCCAGTTTAGCTACTTGGAAGTAGAAAATGGTTTGCCATCTACAGTCAAACCTCATTATCGTGATACCCGGATTTCATAACACTCCGGATGTCACGTCACTTTTTCAAAGTCCCGAACTTATGCTGTATTATTTTAATATTAAGTGGCTTCAGATTTTAGGACAGTTTTTTTGGTGCAACTCTGGTTATGACGACACTTTAAGCTGCGCAGACTGAATCAAATATTTTTTATGTACTGAAAAATTTTCAGTAAAATTAATAAAAACAGCTGTTGTTGTTACTTATGTCACTCGGGAACCCGAGCCCGAGTAGTGATGCTACTCGATTTTAAGGCAGAGGGGTTACGGCTTCCGTTTTAATCGAGCGCCTATTTCTAGGTGAAAGTCCGATTTGGCTCAAACAATGCAATAGATGGTGGCACCATCTATGGACAGTTCGATAATTTAAAACCAGACCAGAAGCCGAATAACTTTCTGGTCTAGCACCCCCAGAGGTATCATTTCACTTGGAGGACATTGTGACCACGAGCATATTTAACGTCGCACAGTCACCATTAATGATGACGGTGGATCTTCCACCAGCAAGGATCAAACCCGAGACCCTCTGGTCACAAGTTCAATGCCTTATCGATCAGGCCACCACAGCCCTATGAAAACACCTGGAAATGTTTGTTGTAGGAACTTGGGACTCTGACAAGAGATTTGACCAGGGATGACAACATCTTAAGAATGGCAGAGGGCGAATAGATAAGTTTTGAAAGGGACAGATTTCAGATTTTGACAAGATGAGGGACAATAGAAAGGAATTCAAAGCAAGTGGATTGTAATACTGGATGAGGGAAACAGCAGAAGAAGAGAAAGACCATAGCTATCTGAAGCTGTAGGTGGTCACTACAAGCTTCTCCAATGAGAGAAAAAGAGATAAGAGCTCCTCATTAGATTGGAAAAGGACATACAACTTTAAAGTAGATTAAAGAATTACAAAGGGTTTTTTTCACCTTTGAAAAGTGGGGCTAGCTGTCAAAATCTAATCAAATTGCGGACAAAAGTGAAAAGTCTTAAATTAGTTTCTTTCTTGCTGATAATTTCATGGAAAAAAAGAATGTTAAAAATGTTATTTAAAAGTTTAGCAAACATATTGGAAAGCATTTTAGAATTGGGGTGGGGGGGGGAGAAGAGTGCAGCATTTTTTAAAAAAATAACTTTGTTATGTCTACCAATAATTCAAATTTACATTAGTTAAATATAATTAAATATATATATATGTATATATATATATATATATATACATATAGATACTATTAATTTCTTCATTAAATCTAATTTTAATGTCAACTAAAGTTTAATTATGAATTTTTAAACTATTCCGATTATGACGTCGCTCCGGCTATGACGGCACTTTGTTGACAGTCCCAAAGGTGTCGTGATAACGAGGTTTGACTGTATCTAGTTTAAATCAACCTAGTTCCTTCTGGGTTCAAAAAGTATAGAAAAAAATATTGATGTGGACACCATATCAGGCAATGAAAAGCAAAGGGATATAAGTTTTGTTTTATAGTCAAGTTTAATTTTCAAGTTTTGAGTAAAACACGCTTAAAGATTAGGTTCTAGGTAGGCTGTCATTGAATTTTTTTTCTAAATCATGCTCACCTACCAGAGATACTGTGTACTATCTCTTGCCCCAAGACAGAGGAGAGGTTCACCTTCCATTTGTATTGCACGGTTCCCCTTCCATCTTTCAAATAAAACTTATTTTAATGAGTTCTTACAATATTTTTTGTAAATTAATAAAGTATAGTAAATATAGAGAGTGGCACTTTCAAATTTAATGAAACTTGATGTTTCGTTGGTATCTGCAGGGCTCCCAACACATTTTAGCTTTAGAAAAGGGTAAAAGAGGACCATTTTCAATCAAAAAGAGGACTAAAAAAAGAGGACCTTGGGAGGACCATTCATTTAAACCCAAGGAAGCACCAAAAGGCAAATTAGCTGCATGCTGCTAAATCTGTGAAAATAATTCGTTAATTAACCATAATACTGATTTTTAATGATATAATTCCTTTATCACCTTCTGCAAAACTGATCTTTTTATCCATTGAATAATATTATTTACACAAACATTTGGATGAGAGGGGGGGGGGGAAGCACTTAGCTCAGCACTCAAGGCTCCTTAGAACTAAATAGGCGTAATGATACATTTTGAGTTGAACCAGAGATGCTGGTAGTCTCACTGAAGGATAGTTAGTCTTTAGTTTAAAATTATTTTGTGTTTTTCTGTCTTGTAATGCTTCTTAATAGTGTTATATCCCTTCTCAACCGATATGAATCTATCACACACCAAACAGATCTATTGTATTGAAAATTTTCCTAAAAATGTCTGAAATGCTCAATCACAAAGAGAAGCAGATCACATGAGGCTTAGTTTCGCAATTTTCATATTCAAAGTATATTTTCAAGAATCATATAGCTTACATTAAAAAAAAAATCATGATTGCAGGGCTATGAGTGCTTTGAGCTTTTATGAGGGGAAAAAACCAATTCCCCCCTTTAGCAGATATCATGACAATGAAATGATGTACAGAAATTCAACTTCATAAAATTATATAATTCACTTTGTTTCAAATACAAACGCTATTTTAAAATGTTATGTGCTCAATTGTTTAAATTTAATATCCCCCCACACCCAAAAAAAAAAAAAAAAACAGTAATAACCGAAAATAAGCTAGTAATAATCAAAATTAAGTTTCCAAAACTAAATAAACCTAAATTACACAGCACTAAAATTTTTAATTTTTCAGTTATTTAAATAAAAATTAAATCGAATTAATCTAACGTAGCATGTAAAAATAACTTTTAATTGCCATAAATATAAAAAAATATTTATAAGATGCAAAACGATTGAAAGCTCAGAGAAACAAATTTTCACGAACCAAGTTCAATGTTGGCTTGTTTCCCATAAAATACATTTATTTTCTACTAAATTAAACATAAAACATGCTAATCTAAAGTGGCATATGGAAAAATAATATTGGATTAGGCAAAATATTTTAATTTTTAAATGATTCAAAAAGATTGAAATTTCAAACACTAAAAGCAATTTTTCGCGAAGTCCGAGTAAGTTCAATGTTGCCGTGGTTTCCAAAAATATTCATTCGTTAGTTATTGAAATTAAATGAAAAATAAGCTAATCTAAAGTAGCATTTGTCAAAATTACTTGCAATTGTCAAAAACATCGAAATGTTTACAAGATGCAAAAGGATTGAAATTTCAAACGCGAGATGCAGTTTTCCGCGAAGTCCGAGTATGTTCAATGTTGCCATGGTTTCCAAAATATTTCCTTCGTCAATTATTGAAATTAAACGAAATATGAGCTAAACTAAGGTAGCATATGTTAAAATAACTTCCAATAGTGGAAAACATCAACATATTTACAAGATGCAAAAGGATTGAAATTTAAACGCGAGAAGCATTTTTCCGCGAAGTCCGAGTCAGTTCAATGTTGCCGTGGTTTTCAAAATAATTCCTTTATAATTATTGAAATTAAACGAAAAATAAGCTAAGCTAAGGCAGCACATGTCAAAATCACTTCAGATTGTAAAAAGCATCAAAATATTAACAAGATGCAAAAGGATTAAAACCTCAAACACGAAAGCAATTTTTCGCGACAAATCATATCGAATATCGAATTCAGAAAATTGCACTAATGAAATATTTTTAAAAGAATTACAAGCACAATGCAATGTCAAAGAATTAAAGCAATAAAGAAACTTTTTATACTTTTTCAAGGTTTTCAAGAAATTAAAAATGACCTTTTTTTTCCCCCAAGAACGTTTCAATGGTTTCAAAGGTTTTTCATGGGCGTACAACCTTGTTTAACACTTGCTGCCGTGGCGTGTTTGGGTGTATAGTAACTTTTAACGAAATGAAAAACTTTTAAAATCTGATATTTTAGTAAAAACAATATAAAAGCGGACTAATCGGACCAAAATGTTAAAAAACGGTCTAAAACGGACTCAACCATAAAAAACGGACTTTGGCGGGAAAAGCGGACCATTTGGGAGCCCTGTATCCGACATCTATTATTTCAATAACAATAAGTAAATGTATTATGTAAAATAAAAAACTTAAGTACTGCAGAGGGAAGAGAAGAACTCCAACGCTTAACCCTGTTGCCCCTGTTGTCATTTGTGGTGAATTGATGCAGCAAAGAATTTTAGAGCTTCATAACAGAAATACAAACATTTAATAATAGTTACATGGGAATTTTAATAAATATCGCCAAGTTAACACTGGATTGGGAATTTCCTTTCTAGCCCTAAACTTGTTTCTGATTTCGCAATATATTGCAAATGGTCAACTTTATAATATCCCTTCAGTTTATATTAGGAGAAAAACAACTCAATATTAACATTGATTAGGCAAAAAGACAAGTAAAGAGCACTTTTGGAACATACGATCACAACTAAGAAGAATCGCAAATCGATGCAGGCCCCTAGGAATGAAATTTTAGCATTCTATGGCTAACCATTTTTTAGTTATGCATGATACACAAGCATAAACAAATGCCACAACAAAACATGCTAAAATTGACAAGAATTTTCAGAATGGATATTTTGATTGCCCATATGTTTATTTGCACATGAGTATGTACAAACATGTTGAAAAAGCAAACTTGAACTAGATTCTATATGATTTAATGTTGAAATTGTAGTAGAAACTTTTTGTTAATACAATGCTTGCTTTACTTCATACCACAAGTGAGCCAGATATACCTTCTGCAGGGGGTTTTTTGATCAAAAATACCTTCTGGGGGGATTTTTTAAAAATCAAAACAGCCCCTTGATATGATAAACTACTGTATTAGAATTTACATTTATGTTAAAACCAATGGCTTTGGGGGGTGTTTTCACCCCCCTTTCCTCACTGCGCCACTGCTTCATACAATAAGTAAAAATACAATCTCAAGACAAAACTATTGAGACATGAGGTCTCCTCAGATAATAAATAGTTAATTGAAGATTTAAATAACATAAAAGATTACAATAAAAACTTGGCCAATTTAATTTCAGAGATTTTACTGCATTAACACTAAATGCTGGTACATATTTCAACATATTAAAGGACAGTAAAAAGTTCCAAGAGTTGCTAAAACCTATTTTCATCATATAAAAACATTTTTGAACCATATATATTTAAAAAACTGTACAAAACCATTGTTAATAAAGCTCAACAAGTGAATAAATAAATATATACAATATTATATATGTTGCACAGTTGTAAATATTTGTGTTTCATTCTGGTTACTTATACCAGAGTCAGCTGAAGCCAAAGCTTGTAAAGTTTCTAAGGAAATACCTTGGTCACTAGGCACTTGTACTGATCCATCAGAATTTTGTAAAATAATTAAGTTTCCAGGCATATACCCTTGTACTAGTTGTTCATTTGGAGGTTTGTCTGAATTTCCTAAATGCGACCAAATGCCAATGAGTTGGCCATCAGGCAGCATTACATGTCTTAGAACAGTTGATGATTCCATAGATTTACTACTTTCAGAAGCAATATCACTGGCAGTAGCCTGTAAATCAACAAATTATCTTAAAGACATGGAAGAATTCTATTTAATTAAAAACACTTACAAAATCAAACAGACTGAGGAAACATTAATTCATTCTGAATAAAGTACAAAAAATAGTTAGCAAACTGCATTAAATTACAATATTTAGTTTTGATACTAAAAAAGCAAAATTTCTGAGGAGAAAAATATCTGTAAAACACTACTCCTCTTCAAAAGCATTTTTTAAAGATTGATCATGTTCATTAGATTCCTCCTCCCTTTTAATGTTAAAGAGAAGAAGAGCGGTACAGCTCATTTGAGGATATACATCATTTTTTCCCCTTGCCTTTTTGTTCAAATATCATTATATATCTACACAAAGTTCCAAAGCTAGATTGCCATAGTGATTTTGTGTTATACACAAAGTCAATTTAAAGCACAGAACAAATTCCTTTAAGTTTCCATAAAAAACATTTTATTGTTTGATTGTAATGGATATCCAAGGATGTCCTGACACACTGAAAAGTTTTAAAATCGTCAATTGTCATCCGCCGTAGACCGCTTGTATCCCCCCCCCCCAAATGCTGCACACCTTCAATGACCCCCTATTTTTCAGAAAGGACCCCCTTCATAAGCTGGGTCCGCTCTCGGTTTGGGATGGTTATGAAATAGGATGTGGCATACTTACTAGAAGGGTTTCATCTCAATTTCATACTTTTAACACAGGTTTCTTAAAAAAAGCATGTAATGCAAAGTAGTTTTAAGGCAGTAAAATACAAAAGTTCAGATTGAAAAATTTTTACATAAAGAATCGAATGTGCAACAAAACCATAAACCTTTACCTCAAATGATTGTCTTTCTTCAGCACTGCTTGTAAGACGACCTTCAGACGACACAACTGCAGACATTTCAGTTCCAGAAATAATGCTTGATGAGTTTTGTAAAGAGCTAGAAGCACTTGCTGACATACTTGAAATAATGATATCTGGAGTTCCAGTTCGTAAAGTTAAGCTTCGAGAATTAATTGGCACATTTCCGTTGTGAATGCTATTCACATTTGCAAGTGCAGCATTGGATACAATGAGTTCTGATGTTTGAGGGTTATCAAGAATGACGGTTTGACTTGTAAGTTCTTGGCAGGTGTTAAAAATATCCATATTTGTATCGGCAGGCAAACCTTGGAAAACATTTTTAGGAGTAACATTGCTATCACATACCTCCATTTGCACTTGTTGAATGTCTGTTTCCTTACTCATGACTTGAGTTTGAGAAGGTAGCTCACTTAAGATAGAGTTAGTATTTACAGAGAATGAGCTTACAGCAACAGAAGGATCACTAACTGACAACAGCTGTTGTGTCTGTTCGCATCCAAACTGTATTTTTCTTACTTGCATATTTTGCAAAGGAGAACCCGTATCTGTTAGAAATGTATTGACTGGTTGGTTTTCAGATGAATTAATTGCACTGAGACAACCAGAAGACATTGAGCTAGGAGTTACAGTAGTTGAGCTATTGAGATCAAATATGTGCTTTGAGCTTATAACATTGGAATTATCTCGACATAAGGCTGCACTCAACAAGAAATTTTGCCGTTTTTGAAATTCAGAGTTTCGTGGAAAATTTTCTTCAGGCAAATGTAACTCAAGATTGTCAGTTTCATTAACTGTATCACTCAAAATTTGCTCTGGCAAGCCAGGGGTGATATCTTCAACATTTGGGTCAATCCGTTTCCTTTTTAAGGGACTAATGTCATCTGATTTCTCTAAACCATCTGCTAAGTTTTCCCCAAGGCTCATAAAAACTTTGTCTGTTGCTCTTTTAGCTTCAGACATACGAAGGGTATTTTTAACACTGTATGATCCAGTTTCTAATGACAAGGCTGCAGCTATTTGCTTACTTGAGATCTAAATACAAAAATATAGTATATAAGTGGACAAAATAAGACTGAAAGAAATAATATGTCCTCCACACATTGGAGATACGAAAAATGTTTGCAAAAAAGACAAAGCTCTCAAGAATACAATTTTTCAACATACAATTAGTTATCAATACATCAAAAGGGAAGAACATCAAAGATGTAAAATCAGAGCAAGGGTACCAGCAAAAGCAAAGGGTTGCACCCACATGAAAATCTCCAATTTTTTTGTTTTTTTTTTTTTTTTTGCTATTTTTATTTCTTAAAATCATTTTTTTTTTTCATTTGCTTACTAATTTCATTATGTTTTCTTTGAAAGCAAATACTACCGCATGTTATGAAATTGAGAAAAATAATATATATATATATATATTGTGGTTCACACAAAAAAAGTATGAAATAAAATAAGTGTGTGATTTCTTAATTACATCAGGGGTAGAACTGATTAACTTGTAACAAATAGGACATTTTCCTTGAAAAATAAAGGATATAATATAGGACACATTATACGAATACTTTTTCTACAAAACAAATCAAGAATAAATAGATAACACTCTTCAATAGTTCACCAAACCAATGCCTCACCAAAAGACTTGATTTAGATACTGTTCATTCAATGTTTTTCACAGCGAGAAACTGAATTTTTTTGCAAATTCATCTCTACATAAAATACACTGCCAGCTTAGTTTTTCCATCCGAGGACTCCAGTTTTGTGCTTTTTAGTACTCATCAGCCCGGAATAGGAAGTAACTGAGCTGAAGGCAGAGAACCTCTTAAAGGAGCTAAGAGAGCCAAACAAACTGGTAGCTAATGTAGAATTAGCACACCAGATGAGTGACCACAGCAATGGTGCGGTTCAACTTAAAGATTGAAGGCAAAACTAGGTATTTTGCAGTAAGTTACCGCCCTAAGGCAGGGCTAAGGCAGAAATACATAAAATACACCGCCATCTCAGTTATTTCATCCAAGAACTGCACTCATCTGGTATGTGAATTCTACATTAGCTACCAGTTTGTTTGGCTCCTTTAAGAGATTCTCCGCCTCCAGCTCAGTTGCTTCCTATTCTGGGCTGATGAGTGCTAAAAAGCACGAAACTGCAGTCCTCGGATGGAATAACTGAGCTGGCAATGTATTTTATGTATTTCTGCATTAGCCCTGGCTTAGAGCGGTAACTTACTGCAAAAAAATCATCAGTAATTTGTATTAAAAAGTATGGCCCAAGACAATGAGAAATAGTGTATGACATTTTTCTGTTACTTAGTAGCTGCATACTTTGTGACAAATCTGATTCTGTAAAAAATAAAACATGTACTGACTGACTTGCATTTCAGGTACAGATTTTAGCAGTTTTTTGCTAATCTGATTTTGCTAAATAAATAAGATAAAGATCATCCAAAATTTTGCTAACAATTTTAAGAGAATAAAAATGATCTGAACTGCTAAATCTTAAGATTAAAGAAATAGAAGAAGAAAAAAGGTTTACTGGAAACTAAAATTGGAGCAGGAAAACTAAGAACTTGAAAATAGTTTTGATTTGCTTTAATTTATACTGCTTTGCATAATATTCCTATTCAATCATAGGATATAAAAATAAGAACCATCAACTAAATTCAACTTAAGTGTATTTCAACTGGCTTATGCAACTTCCTCCTCCAAATAAATAAATGTATAAAACAGTGATTAAATTTTTCCAATAGGAAAATAAACAATATACTACAAACGAAAAATTGAGCAATTGAGAACTCATTTACCCAACCAAATAAAAAAAAAAAAAAAAAAAAAAAAATAACTGCAATGATTTAATTTTAAAAAAAATAAATAAATAAATAAAGGTTGAAAAAGAAGGAATTAATAATAATAAAAAAATAAAAAAAAAAAAACAGATTTAAGCTAGCTAGTAGAATGCAGAGCTTGATAATGTAGACAAATCCGCACATGCGGTGCGCGGATACTGTTAGTCCAAATAAATGTGTTTGATTTTAGAGGATTGAATCTGTATTAATTGGTAAAAAAAAAACTCTAGGGTTTATTTTTCATTATGGCTATTCCAGAGTTATCTCTGTTTTATTAGAAGCAAGTTCTTATGCTTTATATAAAGCTAAACCTGCTAACAAGGGTTATGGGCTTCCCAGCAATTGATGAAAATGAACTTTGAGTTTTTGCCAAGAAATGGTTACTCAACAGGTATAACAATCAACTTTGAATTTTTGTCCTTAAATGAAAGTGATAAAAGGCTTAGTGATACTTATCATAATGATCCCTTATCCAGTTATTGCTGATGTTTAGTATAAGTGATAAACTTCGTAAAAATTAATCAGTCTTGAAAATGAGGGAACTTGTGTTAGTTACTGTTGGTAGTCTGGTTCAATATTGATGTTAGGCATTGGATGTCTGTGATTGTTATCCTCGGGGAGGCCGTCCACAAATAAAAAATTGGAGTAGTGTTAGTTATTGAATTTCAATATTGATATTAATTGCTGGAATTCAGTTTTCGTGAGAAAAATAATCAAACTTGAAAAAAAAAAAATGTTGTGAAAAATTGAACTTTGAAATTGTGGACTTGGAAATTTGTTTTGCAGTTGTTGATTTTGGAAGTTTTTGGAATTTTAGACTTAGCGATTTTTTTGAAATGGTGGACTGTGAAATTTTTTGAAGTTGTGAACTTTGAAAATTTTTAAATTATGGACTTCATTTTTTTTTTTTTTTTTTTTTTTTTTTTTTTTTTTTTTTTTGAGGACTTAATATTGTTGAATTAGGATTACGTTTTTTAGTGGATTTTGAACTTAGAGTTATTTATTAACTGGCTTTGGACTTGAGTTTGTTTGTTAAAAATGACTACTCAGGTTATCAATATCTCAATGCTTTGAGGTGATAACTATACCCAATGGTGTTCTGATGTTAAATTTGTATTATTAGAACAAAATGCTTGGGAATAGTCACTGGAGGATTACCCCTAAAAAATGAGAAATCAGAGGTCGCTGATAAAGAAGTAAATGATTTCCTGGCTAGGCTGCTTTTATCAATAATTTACTTGACTATTGAACCAAGATTTTAAAATATAATAGAACGCTGTTATGATCCAGCTGATTCTTTTAAGAGAATTAAAAGACATTTTTACCCTGATAATCGATTAGTGCATATGAGTTTGAGTAATTTTAATACCTTTATATTTAGGTAAATTTTAAACAAGCGAATAAAATTTAAATTAAGAATTGAGAGAGGAAGAAATATAGATGGTATAGTAAAAGCTTTTCATACAAAGCTGCACACCACCTATTTTGGCTCTAAAAAAGTTAACTGTCATTCAACTATTTTGACTGTCCATATGCTCTTAGGTGCACATGGGAATGAGCCAAAAAAAAAAAAAAAAAAAAAAACTCAATATTCATACGGGGGTGAGTAAAATAGAAATTTAGGCTGCAATTTGAAGGACATTTTTCTCTCAATTACAATACTCTATTTACTATGTAAAAAAATAAAAAAGAACAGAAAGAAAAAAAAAACTCTTTTTTTTTGCACATGGCATGCATTTTTTAAAATTTAATCTATTTTTTTGATGCAGAAATTGTTGACACAGTAATTTTATTTCTAATTTAATGAAACGAACATTTGGTTGATGAACAATAAAACAATTGTCAGAAGGAAGTTTCAAAAAATTGTAAATTACTCTAAGTCATGGAAAGATAATGCAGAAAATCAATTTCGAAATTTAAAAAGAGAAATATTTAATTATTGACAAAATTCCAAATAATTACATTGATGATTGTTTTCCTAGGATCTTCTCCAAGAGTTGCAGGTGCCAAACAAATCATACTTATTCTTTGCATTTCTGCCAAAAAGATTTCAAATTCTCTGAGCATTCCAAATAAATTCAAACCATCTGGTTTCTTCTCACACTTCATCAAAAAGAAATCCCATAAAGAAACACTTTCTGAAAATTTTGGAAGTAGTTCTTCAAGTAGCTCTTCATCTGAAAATCCTTTCAAAACCTACAAAACAGTAAGTTTGGATTGTAGAGGATCTATTTATATATCTATTATATTTAACACATAAGATTAAAAAAAAAAACATTAATAATAATAAAATTGCACACATAGCAATCACAATTACATAATTCTGTTTCTGGGTTACAAAAAACTTCTTTTTCAGTGCAAAAATGAAATTATGCATAAAAAGACATTCAAAGTTTTTTTTTTTTTTTTTTTTTTTTTTTTTTTTTTTGTATTCTGGAAAAACATGTCTACAATTCTGAGTGCTGTTTGTGCAATTCTAATATTTTTTATATGTTTTCAGCTTTTCACTTAAAAACAAACATTTTAATTATATCTAAAACATATTTAGATTTTTAATTCATTTAGTAAAATTATGTACTAATGCAGGGGTTGGCAAGTAATTTTAGGAGGGGTCTGGATACTTTTGAAACTTTCCATCGAGGTTCAGAAAAAAATCATGGACCTCATTTTACTTCTTTATTTACATTTTCAGTTAAAATAATATGAAATACAGCAAAAGAACATATTTGGATTCGAAAATTAATGGAAGAATTTAGGTTTCCAGTCTTGAGTCAATTTTTGAAACATATTCAGCAGGGAGTGTTTACATGAAGATGCTTTGAGCATGTTTTCTTCTTCAAAGAATTATTTTTTAAAATGAACTTTAACAAACATATGGGAAGCCAAATATTAGCATGTTAAATGGCTCAATTTTCAGCAATTTTGAGTAATTTTTTGGAACACTTTTACTCTAAAATTCTTCAGCCGATGCACTTGCAATGATATGTCTTTACGGGGGTGAAAGGCACCCGCAATATTTTTAGCTGGATTTTGAAAGAGATAAAAATTAAATGTATTCCCTCGGGAAACATATTTGGAAAATAACTTAATATTTTTTCACAGCTACAATGCAAGTTAATTACTTGAAAGCCAATCCAAGAATACAATGATATGCAGCTTATTGTGCGACCCATGTGTGCAAACCATACATCACCAGAGCAAAAGAAATTGTGTTATTTATAAAGAATAAGAATTTCAAAAATCCATTTGAGAAAAAGACAACAAATAACTACATACATCAAAAACAAAAAATCAATCCTAAATCTCCCTATGCTGATGTAGGGGGAGAGATACTTCAGTATTTTTTTGTTATTTTAGAATGTTAAATGAAGAATTAGTAAAATATGTCCTACTTCCTGCAGTTTTAGTCTCCGTTTGCTCAGAGAGGGACTGACAGTAACAGAAGTTTGCAGAAGTGAAGGACCATCAGACTCCAGTCTCGAAGAGACATTGGGAAATAAACTCGAGTTGTTTTGAACACTTGTATTGCCACCAGAGCTACTCAAAATGGAAGAAGCTAATGAACTGTTGGAATTTTCATCTAAAAAGAAATATTTCTCAATTTAGTTATATATAAATGTACTTAGTGGATAGACATTTTTCAAAATATTAATGCAACTCTTTTTCTCATTTTAGCTTTAAGTATTCTCAAATGTTAGAGGAAAGAACTCAAATCTGCATATCTTAGATTTAAGTGAGGACTTCAAACTCTCGAGTCCAGTGTGATACAGCATTTGTGTCAGAAGTTCTTTTTTTCCTTAAACCAGGATCCAAAACATACTTGTTGGTCTTCGGAGCTAGAGAGCTGTCCAGAATTTGTAGTGGAAAAATTCTGGATTAACTGTCAGTTCAAACTGAAGAATAATCAGGGGTCAGTGTTTCAACTCTTCTGGTAGAAATGCTGTACCAACTTCAGCTGAAAGGTTTAGTGTTCTCTTCGCTATAATAAGAAACTCTCAAATAATAAAACTCCAATCATTTCTCATTCATTTTATTTAACAATTTAAACATACCTTAATTATTTGACATCACTAAATAATGCAAACATAATTCAGACATAAAAGTGAGGAATAGACAAAAAAAAAAAAAAAAAACCTCCAATGATATAAAAATGCTTTTGTACAACAAAAAAAAAAAAAAAAAAAAAAAAAGAAAAAGAAAACAACTCAAGTAGTTTTTTAAATAACATAAACAATATATAAATATTTTCAAAGGTATGCTTAAGTACTTCCTAAAAGAGTTTTACAGCGCAACAAACTTTATAATTCGTCACAACTCTATTAACTAGAGACGCACAATTGAGAGAATTGCATTATCGAAGGTTCAGTTCTGATATCGAGTGAATTTGGCAGTTGAATGATCAGCAATTGTTCAAAGGATTTCAGAATCATTTGAACTTCCAGCACTTTCAAGCAAAATCTCTCAGTTATGCCCATGACTACAAAATATGAAACTGAATATGTTCACTATGGACTGTTTCAATAAGTCAGGGGTGCCCCCCCCCCTCAGAGCAAGGGTGCACCCCTAAAGATCACAAAGACTCCCCCAAAAGTAAGAGCCCCCTCCCCCCCGAAAAATACCCTTTAAAATTTCAATTGTGCCATGAACCTCCCGGTGGGCACCTATGAATAAGTAATTGAAAAGATTGGTCAAATTCATCAACACAATGTTGGAAAAGCATAATTTGTTTGGTGCATTTTTATAGTTACAGGAGAGACAGAACGGGCAATAGCCATAACTTTTTCAAACAATTAAAAATTGAAAACTCTCAGAAATTTAAAAATAGTCAGAGGGATCCCTGATAATCAAAAATATTCAGGCTTCTGTTATTAATATTATAGAAAAGAAAACAAAAGTTATGTAGTTCCTGGTGTCTGGTGATTTCTCTTTTGAATGTTATCAAACTTTCTGAGAAATTTTAGAATAAAAAATGTTTTCCGCCTGATATCAGTGTACGAGAGATTAGAAAATTGAACAGCTTCCAGTTTCGTATTCAAATATGAGTATTATAACATTGCTGCCAACTCTATAGAACGAAAATTCAAAAAAATATTGCCTCTGATATAAGTGAAAAAATCCTTATAAAACTTCTCATAAAAATAAGTAAATTACTTATTGCATATATATTTTGTACATAAGTTAAATACTGAGTTGCTTATATACTTGAATGTGTAAGCGCTTTTAGTTTTCAACAAGTTCTCAAAAGTTCTGATTTTTTAATCCAAGGAAACCAAATACAATCAGCTTTCGATACCTCGACATTGCTTAACTCAATTTTCGGCTTATGTCCAAGTTTGTGGGTGGTCCCAAATAGGGTTGTGTGGTTTAAACCATGTTGGTTTAAACCAAGTGATTTTTAAAAAAAAACCATTTGGTTTTTTTCAGAAATGTTTTTCTTTTTTTGAAAAATATCATTGTTTTCCCCCAAATGTTTTCATAAACTTTATTACTTTGCAAATAGGGGAGACAGGGGCAAGATGACGAGCCGGGCAAGATGACGAATGTCTTATTTTTTCCATTTTCCACTAGGAAACAGCGTCAACTGGATACTACTGGCTCTCCTATCGGCTGTTCATTCAGCAATAGTTTAAAGACGCTGAAATTGTCATATTTGTGTTAGTTCTGAAGCTCTGATTGTTTATCGCTGCTCCGTTATAACTTTCATGCATGTGTAAATAAGCTCTGCTAAAGATACAGGAATGATAGATTGTTTCTGTTTAGTATTTGTGAATAACTTAGTTTATATATTGTCTATTACCATGAATAAACGTTAATTAATCGCCTTTCTTTATGGCAATGAAGACGAATCCTTTCAAACAGGCAGTCCGGGGCAAGATGACGGGCCAAAACACGGGGCAAGATGACAATACTTTTTCTTTACAAGTCCTGCTTGTAAAGAAGAATATTGTGACCCTTGAACAGAAGAATGGTTCTAGTGCTGCAATGCCAAGAGTAGTGGCGTGAAGAATGTTCCAATTATGAAAATGGCATTTTTATTTGCGACTATTTTTAGCTGCACAATTAAACGCTTCAACATTACTTTGCAATTCATTACGCTTAATTTGATGCTTTGTAAGATGTAAAAACACATTAAAAATTTGTTAAACTATGTAATATATTCAAAAAAATAACTTGTGTTCAACCTTTTTCAGTGTTGTCATCTTGCCCCCAGGCCAAAGTCATCTTGCCCCAGTACTGGGGCAAGATGACAATTTGTTAAGGTTATTAAAAAATAAAAATATCCTTCATTTATTTCAATTGAAAAATTAAATGATACTATATTTAAAACTACAAAGGACCACTCTAACAGCTCATATAAAGGAAATTTTATTATCCTTAAAAATATATTAATAAACAACAAAAATTCTTAGCATAGTCATCTTGCCCCGGTCTCCCCTACATATTATTGCAAAGAGTAAAATCTAATAAATGCAAAGTAACTATAACTAGCAAAGCTTTATAGATAAATTATAGATTAAATAAATTTAGAAACTTATATTTTTTTTAAAAAAGATAATGCAGGTTTCCTAAATAGTTTTTATTTTTATTTATTTATTTATTTTTTTATCTCCGCAGCTTTCCTATTAGGTACATAAATATACAAGGCAGACCAACTAAGGTTTTCTAAAATTACATGGAAAAAAAATCTAAGTAGCTCTTTTATACTTTTTTAATTATCATTATTTTTCAGTCTTTTGCATTTCAAATAGTCCAAAAAGCATATTTCAACCAAAACTTCATATACTACCTAATTTGCTTGATTACTTAATATTTATTGTGGCAGATTATGTACCATTAAAGCGATGCATAGTGTAAAAATATCTTAACACTAGAATATTTAAATGACAAGAGAGAAAAAAAATAACTAAAGTATGAGAACTTAGTAGGCATAGCATTGCACTTATACATGCACACTTTTTGCATCCTCGATAGACAATGCAGTCAGGAGACGAAAAGAAAATGTATAATAATATGAAATCAGAAAACATTCATGTAACTCTGTGCTCTTATAAAAAAAATTTAATGCCAAATTTTTACCTTTCAAAGACTTTTTTTGATCCCAATATAAAAAAAAAGAAAGTCTCATGTATGTATGATGGATGAATCAATAAATATTAATTTTTATGACAGTCTTCATAATTTAAATATATTAAAAGAGTACTTTCATTTAATTTTGTACTGAGGCTTTTAATTAAAATATTTTTTTTTTCTTGACAAAAAAAATTGCATTCCTAAATGCACTAAACCTGAGGAATACTGATTACAATGGAAAACATAACGATTCTCTTAAAACCCATGTTGTCTTGTTTTTAAAATTGTTTTCACTGATACAGAAGGTAAATAAATTATTTGATTTGTAATCGCTTTAAAAAAAAATAAATATATGCATTGATCTTATGATTTTTAAAGTTGTATAATGTACCTCAGACTTATGATTCATTTATAGATACTGCAAAATACTTTCCATGTTTAAGAATTTGATTTTAATTTTACTTTAATTTTTTTATTCATAGTAGAAAGCTATGATTATGAGGAAATTAATTTGCAAGAATTTAATCATCGTTATTTGTAATTAATTATGTCTGAACTATCAAAGTAAATTATTTCTTTGATTACTTATATCAAGACCCATTTACGTATTGTATTTTTTAGAATAATTAAAAGATTTTCAAACAATTTTCTCCCATAGAAATCTCTAAGTATGTGAAAATGAAATTGCAAGATTTTACTCTTAGTTTTTAATTAATTACAAAGAAATTAGGTACAAATATGAATATTAAACATTCCTTAACAATCAATGTATAAAATCTTCATAATTTTCCTAATGTAAAATAGTTTTTCTTACAAATAGTAATATAAAACAAATAAACCCTGTTTAAACCAAAAAAATCTGGTTTAAACCAAAAAAACTCGTTTAAACCAAAAAACAGGTTTTTTGGTTTAAAAAAAATGGTTTTTATACCAACTCTGGTCCCAAATAGCTGTAAGTTTAGTACAGTTGAATCTTTTGTTGCTAACTCAAAGTTCATTTCTTTTACTTTGAAGTTTCAGGCAGCTAACTTTGATCATTAATTGTCTCTGTTTTTGGTTGTTTGATTTTTAGTAGAACTTGACCTTCAAGTGTCTGAAAAAATTATTGCTGCAGAATGTCAAAACTATGCAAACCTTTAAAATTTTCTGAGAATGGCGTTCACCTGTTTGTCTACATTGCCTGAATTTGCTGCGGTCATATCCAAACCAACAGCAACATCGTGCCACGCTGAACCGAAATAATGTTTGAAAAATTTCTAATATGTAGAAATTTACCTTGAGTGCTAACATCTTCACCATCTGGCATACTTCCATGACTTGGATTTAAACGATAATGACGAGATAAACCTCCTCTCCCAATGTAAGCTTTACTACAAGAGCTACAAGAATAATTTCTCTGTTTTGCAGTTGTGACACCTAAAAAGAGATAAACAATTTTTAAATTAAAACTAGCTACGTCACCCCGCTTTGCACGGTCCACCTCGAAAATAAAAGTTATGTCAAGTGACTTGTGTTCAACAATCAGGCTTGAAAAAAAAAATCAGTAAAATTTTGCGGCAGATTTCGGAAAAATAACCAAAAAGTAAATATTTTAAATCTCTGATTACATTAGAAGCCTTTAAAACAAAACCCAGAATGTTATTTGCTCATATTTGAGACAAAAAATGGTAACAGATCTTTCGTCTGAATGATTTTCTTCAAGCTATAAATTTTAATAAAAGCACTGTTGCGGAAAGTTGAGATGAAGCACTAAATAATAATTTGAATTGAGGAAAGCCTTCAAAAAATAGGGATTCTATGTCGAAATCTAAGTTTAATAATTAATAGTTTCTAACTGATAACTCCACTAATTATTATCAGAGGATTATGTTAAATAGAAAAACATAAAGACGAGAAGATTACGAACCCATTGATACCTGGTTTGATGGTCAGTTCACTGTCGTTCGGGAGAAGGAACTTCAACATAGATACATATACGCTCAGTTTTTAATTATATAAGATCTTTGATTGATGACAAATAACAAGAATTTTAAAACTTTTCAAAAAATTTTTCTTTCTTCTTAAACTCAGAATGGTTCAAAAGGAAAAAAAGTGAGCTACCTTTCAGATAATAATTCAAACTAGGGTTGACAAAGTGGACCCAGCCTAGAAAAACCCGCCCGGGTTTTCTGAGTGGGTCCACCAACAAAAACCCACCCGGAGTTAAAGATCATTTCTGAGTTGGTTACCAAACAAATATAGTCAATAATTATATCTTGCCTTCTAGTATTGTCTCTCATGGCATACTTTTAAATTTAACTACTGCTTATTTGAGCAGTTTCTTTAGAGTTTACCTATTCTAAAAGTTATAAAAGTAAAAAAACTACAAACGATTTATATATTACATTTACAATTTAGGTTTTGTAGACAATGAACCTAAAAATATTTTCTAACATAATTTAAAAAATAATACGTAAACTGAAAGGTATACCTGGTGGAAGACTACTTGATTTATTTCCTCGATTCCCACCTTCTTCATCACTCACATGGTAATCTGAATATCCTCCGTCCGAGTCATCATATGCTTCTTCGTTGAAATCGAGATGATGAATTCTTTTATAATCCTTCACCATGTAAGATGGAGGTTTAGAGATCCGCCCAGATCTCGTCCTGGGTCGATGTTTCTTTTTCTCCTCGCGTTCTTCTCTGGAGAGCAATGAATTTCCTTTTTCATCTTCTTCAAACCTTTTATTGGCTGGTCTTTTCGGTCGCCCCCTGCCCCTATTTGAGGTCTGAGACCGAGGTGGGATTCCTGCATAGACATTCAAGTCTGAAACTTTACTTTGCAGTTCTGATGGATGGACAACTCGACAAACTATACGAGTGTTCGTGGAAGGATCGTAGAGGATGGATCTTCCTCCATTTTGTATCACCTTTTTCGCGTGCTGGCGTTGCAAGACATGTGTGATTTGTTGCAACTGCGCTTGCGTTAGCACTTGTGTGGAACGATATGAGTTACCTTGCTGGATGATTTGAATTGGATTGTCGACAGATCCTAATGGTGCTGAAGTCTGTTTAATCAAATATTGAGGAGTTGAAACGCTACCTGAATTTTCAGGAAGGGTACGAATTTCTTTGTCGTTTGAGTTTGTTTGTGTGTCTGAGGCTGTTGGGGTTGAAGACTGTTCCAGAGAGTTTGCAAATGACACAGTATTTTCGGATAAAACTTGAATATCATTGTTGACAATAGGCGAATCAGTAAAGACATCAACGCTACTGTTCTCTCCAACGCACGACAAAGATAAAATGTCACTACTTAAACATACCTTTCTGGAGTCCGTTGGTGGGAATGAATTTTGCTGAACATCATCGGCAGCAACAGTAATATTATTGTTCGTTTGGACAGACTGCATATTAATACTCTCTGCAGTTTCGGGTTCAACCATAATATTACTGTCGACAGAATCAACATCTTGATTCTCGATTACATCATCAGAGACACTGTTATTAGTAGAAGCAGAATGTATGTATGAGTGATCAGTGAGATGTTGTATGTTTTCATGCATAACAGAGTGATGTGAATGATTAAATGTGTCGGAAAAATCACCAGAATTTTGTAGATCTTGGTTCAAACTTTCTGAAGTATCATCTTTATTTGTGTCATTCACAGAAAGAATGTTACTAAGAGATCCGATTTGGGATATCCTCTCAGTCGATGGCGCTTTTCCGATCAGCATGAGTGTTTGTTGTGAAAGTTCTTCCGCCATGTTTGTTGTATTCATGATTTGTTTTTTTTATTTCTCATAAGGCGAGTTTTCAGATATAGATAACAGAAAATAAAAACATAGCAGTTAAAAAATTACTAAACTAATTTTTAAAATATTTCTAACACCATTTAATTAGTTTTAAAAATGTATTTTTTGATGACAATTTTGTAGTACCGCACATATTATTGAAATTGCCAAAAGGGCAATAAAGTTTTTGTTATGGAGCGAGAAGTAGGCGGAGAATGTGTTATAAATACGTTTAGAATTACGGAAGAAATACGTTTCAGGTTAGCTGTCCCTGGAAGTTGTATACATTTTAAACACGAGTACGTAAATCTGGAAAATAGATTAAAGATCAATAATTCTGTGCCAAAGGGACTCTAGTTCACGCAATCAGGGCTGCGTTCGGAAATAATCCACCCTACATTTTAAACTAGAGTGTATGTCTTTTCACGAAGTGACAAAACTATGGGCAACGGTTCTGCAGGCTCATAAAATGCACTTCAAGATGAGAAAACTGCATAAGAGTTAACGAAGCATCCAGTTAGCTGTACTCAAGCTACAATGCTTTGTCTTGCATTTTTTTTATTGTCCCAACTAGTTAGTTAGGCAATTGTACCCTTGTTTTATAATGTTATAGTATTGCTTTTATCATAAAAAATAAAATATGACTTAGTAATTGTTTGCTATCATGGTAGTTTAGTGCAGAGAAAATAATTTTTGTCACTATAATGTACAGCCTAATCGAATGTCAACGAACTATAATGTACAGTACAAATGAAAAAAAAACTATCTTAATTGAAATATTTAAAAATGTACCTAAAACAAATTCAAAATAGTGTTACAAATAACTTACGTTTTTACCGCAATACTAACCTTTTTTTTTTGCTTCCACATACGTTATAAAGTACGCGAGTAAGCATAATCAGTCTGTTTGCAAGCAAGTCTATAACTCTTTTATGGTAATTTTCACTTTCTTCGGTTCAGTTTAGCAACCGCTGCCAGGGTCCACTGAAGATCAGCCACAAAATTTGCGATATATTTCATTTGTGGCACTAAATATCATGTTGTAATCATAGAGATTACTTTTGTTGATGCTCAATGCGCAAAGATAATTGAATATTAAAAAATGTCGATTTTAGAAAAACCCTAAGTTAAAACCAACTTTCGGAATTTTTGTGGGTCACAAAAAAATTTTTTGCAAGAAAAGAAAAAATATGTGTCCTCTATAGAAATGAAAACAGTCGGAAAAAAAAAACAAAAAAAAAAAAACGTTTTTTTCCGAAGGAATAAATTTCCACTTCAGAAAAATTAAAAAAAAAAAAAAATTCAACTTTTCAGGGTTTTAGTTGAAATTTTCAACAAAAAGTGATTAGAAATTTCTCACGCTTAAATTATGATGCAATTCCCTCCCTCCCGTTTTATGTTAAAATACTGTCTAGCGTTGATGCAAGTTGTTGTATGACAATATAATTTGCCATATAGATCAAAAAATGTTTAATAATATTTTTTACTAAAAAGCTTAAACCAATAACCTTAGTGAAGAATTTATTTTCCCTCTTCATAAAACAAACAAGCATAACTTTAATCACAAAACAATGTTTCTGCTGACTGCGAACCAAATGTACAGGGTCGTGTGGCAAAAAAAAAAAAAAAAAAAAAAAAAAAAAAAAAAAAAAAAAAAAAAAAAAAAAAAAAAAAAAAAAAAACTGGGCAAGCAATTTTCCAAGAAACTTTATTAAAAATAAATAAACTAACAAAACACAAAAAATAATAATATGAGAAGACCTTTAGCAATCATTAAATTTAATTGGTTTCAAACTAGCAGCCTTTTGCAGTAAAACACAGATGCAACTGCTTATTGAAATTTTCATTCAAGGGCAGCAAGTCCTTTTATCAATCCTATTCCCTATAAAGCAATTGGCTTAGAGAGTTCAATTTTATGTGTAGTTTAGGGTAGACTATTGACTCTAAAATAGTCATTTGTCAGCAACATAAGGCTGAAAACGTCATTAAAACTAATACATACAATGCTTAGTAATTCTACCACGGTGTGTTTTTTATATTAACCGAATCATATTAAATTGCTAGTATGTTTTTCATGATTTTCTATGTATTTAATGAGTATGTTGGTGTACGGAATGTTTTCCGCAACTGAATAAATGTTTTTGAAAAGTATTTTTATTCTCCAAAAATACAGCTTCCAAATTCTTATAAAGATAAAAAAAAAAACTATTTCTATTGTGAAAACTTTCTGAAGACATCAGAAAGCCTTCTGTATTTCTGTTTTCTTGTCAGTCTTAAATGTCGGTATTAGTAATATGGAAAGTTTGTATTTGGATGAAATTTTGCTTTTTAATTTCATTCACATTGATGTTTTTTTCCTGAAATGTAATTTTACACCCCCCCCCCCCTTTTAAAAGTAAAATCTACTTAAGTTAAACATTGAATGAACACAAACGATCAGTAACCATGGCGACGAAAATTTGACTTCTTAGTAAATATTAAAACAACGAGCTAGAGTTATTCTTGTCATCATGACAATCTGAAAAATCAGAGCAACATCAGCTTTGTTCAAGTAAGGATAATAAGCATTCGCAATTGCTCAAAAAAAAAAAAAAAAAAGAAAAGAAAAGAAAAGAAAAGAAAAAAAAAACTTATTTTTTTCTGGAAGAATAAATATTGTCCTGAATTTTAGTAGTTTTCCAAAAATGATAGCACTGTTGGAGAAATAATATTTAAGCAACGTACTTCAAAAAATATAAAACATGTTTTTAAATTGTAAAGACTATTTGTACAAGCTTGATTCGCTCTGAAAAGTATGGAATAACACAAGTACATGATTGCTTGATTAAAACACTCAAAACCTGCAGTTAATCACAATATCCATATATTTAAGCTATTTCCAAAACAGCTAATTAAAAATAAGTGTTTTAACTTTTTTTTTCATTGTTTCTGGCAATAAATAAAAACTTGGGGTAAAACGCAGGAATTATGACACAAAATGTAAGCTAGGATATAGTCTTTAATAAAAATAAAATTAACCACGATTCACATTGCTGCGCTAGAAAATAAAAATTATGCTATTTTGTTTCTCACGTAATGTTTTAAAAACGGTATAATATCGTACATGTCTTAAAAGAAGGAGTAATATTGCGACCCCATAAGAAACGTTTCACGTTTCTATTTGGGGTCAAATTATGCATCGTTTTCCTCCTTAGGAAGTTTTCTAAAGAGAACTACAGTAAAATCCTATTACAATGCATACTAATGCAACGAAATACTTGTTTCAACCAAATAAATTTCCAATCCCGATTCTGAAATTCGATGGATTTTACTGTATATTATGAATTACATGTTCAATGTGTATCTACCTTCTAAAGAAATTTGACGAGTCTGGCTTTTAAAGACACAAATAATTTTCAAAAACGTTTGTTGAGCTGTGGAAAGCACTTTATGTGTGTACCATTTGTAGTAACATAAAACACATGTAAAACGATGCAAAATACCTAGTATCTGGAATACGATTTAATCTATATATAAAAATATTTTTCTACTGGAAGGGAAAAATGTCAACTTTTCGCATTCGACAGCATTGTAACAATGTTCATTATATTGTTAATAAACAATTTGACTCAGAAATATCCCTTTCCAATCTATTTCTTTTCAAACCACAAATCTGAAAAAAAAAAAAAAAAGCAAATGTTGCTAATTTAACAGCTAATAGCACGCATCTACATGGATTCACTTTCAAAAGCACTTGATTCTTCACGAAAGCCTTAGGAAAAGAGGAAAGAAGAAAGGACGTCCAGCGAAGGTCATTGAGGGGAACTAATGAGAGGGTAATAAATCTTACACCTCATTAGTGCTTACCCCTCAAAAAGGGGAGGTTACTATTCTAGGGCGGGGCGAATGCAAAAAGTGAACGTATTTTGAAATTTTTTTCAATAGTTAGAACATGATATTTGTTTAAAAAATGGTCGCATTATTTCAAACAAGATCTCAAAAGAGAGCTGGAAATATTTTGCGTGTCAGGGCGTTCTTAAAATTTCGATAGCAGGAGTTACAGATGTTTTACAGAGCGAAATGTCCAACAGTACCTCGTTTTCGAAGAAATTCATTTTTTCTCGAATTTTAAAAAATCGGAGAATGGACACATCAAAAAAGTAAAAACTAAAAGAAACAGACATGGTCTTGAAAAATACTCAGAAAAAAAAAAAAAAACGGATCCGAAAACTTCACAGGAATTTGTAAAACAAGCTCCAACTTTCCCCGTAGGTTAACATTAGATCCGAATCTGACTCTCAGTGAAGAGCACCCTTAAAGGAAAATGTTCAGTGTGTGTACAATGCTGAATTCTCTTAGACCCACAGGAGTACAATAACTTCTAAAATGTCCTTCTGGTTCACTTTTTGAGTCATTTTACGGCCCCCATCCACAAAAAACTAGAGATTTTTTGTCGCTTGTCCTGATTCCATCTCAGACCAAGCCTGACTTCGGATTTTGGCGATATCTAACACTTTTTAAGGTGCTTGGAGTGTGTACCAAAGGGCGCCCAAAATCAAAATTTTAGGGGGGGGGCGGCTCTGATATTTTCCACATGGTTTAGCAGGATATTTTCCCCATGGAAACCGACTTTAGTACAGATTAGAGCTAATAAAGTTTAACATTTTTGATAACTAATTCATTAATGGCTGGAGAAAAAAATGTTTTTACATTTTTACAAAGACAAAAGTATTAAAAGGAAGGGAGTTCTCATTTCCAAAGGGGGGGAATTGAGCCCCCACTTTCTCCCCTATATGGGAGCCTATGGTGTCTACAGACCAAATCCTATGGTTCGGGGGATATGAACCGGTTGAACGGTAAATCTTGAAAGGTATCGATTGAAAGGTATCTCTTCCAGCGTAGACTTACGGGCCCGTCTCAAAGGTTTCTGGCATCAGGCCCGTGTCCAGATTTTCATAAAGGGAGGGGTTTTAATCTTACCTGTGTGGGGGAGGGGGGAATTCAACCCCTCACAACCTTTAGTTTTACGACAAATTGTCAATCCCAGTATGGCGTTTATACATCTGTAAGTATTGCTGCCCCCTCCCCTTCCCCTAGAAGGATAATTCTGGCAGGTAACCAAAGTATTCCTTCATTTTACAGGTTCACTTTAACAAAACCTTGTTTGTTTCTTTTGAATTAAACCTGTTTACTATGCGGTTTATTGCAAAAAGAATTAAAAACTCTCCACAAATTATTTTTATAATGTAAAATGTACAGTAGACTCTCGTTTTACGCGGGTTTATTTTACGCGGTTTCGGTTGTACGCGGTTTAGGATTTGACACCTTTATTTTATTTTACGCGGATAAGTTTCGGTTTTAGGCAGGTAAGGCAATGCAAGCAGATAAAGTTTTTCCCTCTTTCAAAATCCAAACTCCTAAACATTGCAGATTACGCGTAACCAACTGCATTTTGGCGTGCTAATAATCAAGCTTGGGCCACTGGAGACATTTTATACGATTGGTTCCAGAGCTCTTTCCAGAAGTAAAGTTATTAAACTCACACAGTTCAGAACTCACTGGAAGAAGAGCTTTTAGGAGTGACAAAGTAGGTCAAAACCAACGAGGATACCGACGTCGGTGACGCACAACCAAAAACGTTCACATTGAATTTTTTGAGCCATTCCTAGACAATAGAATTGATCTTTCTGATTGTTTAGTGAAGGAAAATTCTATCTTGGAAATGAGGCAAGTGATCATGGATGCGTTATTGCTCTGCAAAGAATTACAGGGAAAAATTCTTGATGACTGCCAAAAAAAAAAAAAAAAATCATAGCCAGCTCATCTTTATAAACAGAACACGAAATTAATTATGCATGTTGTGTATAAAAGTCGATATAAGTATACCTTAAACTTATTATATAATTAGTCATCACTAGAATGAAGTATTTTGTTATCTAGCGAAACAAACACCTATTTTAACACTAGTATTACACTGTAAAAACGATTCAGAAACGTTCCTGGAAAATAATGGGCAGCTGATGTGCCCAATTTCTTCCAGTAACATATCTTGGAAAAATCAGGAACGCTTTCCGTTAAAAGTCAGTAACCTTTCTGACATTGATCTTGAAACGTTATGAAGACGTGCGAAATCTGTCCTGTTAAAGGCAGTCATGTCTCTAGAACTTTCTAGAAAAATTTAGTAGGTTAAGTGTAATTGATTAGAACCTTGCTAGTTTACCAAGAAGGCTCCATAAAAATCAGAGCGACCACGGCCAAAGCTATGCAAGAAAGAACCAAGCATGTCTCTTGCCTGCAAATCCTACCTTGCAAAGCTGTAGCTATCCATTGACATTTTCGCTCTCATTGGGAGCTTAGTCAATCTGGACAGGCCGTAAGCAACCTTAGGCCGATACACTTAATAAACACGCTCATTCAATCTTTAAACTGGTTGCTAAAAATATTTTCTACAACAGTGAAAAGTCTGCACGCGTGCAACTTGTAGTGATTCAGAAAACTTTTTTGTGATGATACTTGTTTTTACGGGGAAATGGTGAAAACGTGTAAAATCCCGAGAAGTTCCATGGAAATAACCAGTAACGTTTCGGAATTTTTTTACAGTGTAGGTCTCAATTAACGCGCCATTTCCGTGGAACGCAACCCTCGCGTAAAACGAAGGTCTACTGTACATCAGATTTTATGTTCTGAAATAATGCTTAATACGTTCTTACTTGTAAACTAAACAAGAACGAGCTTTTTGTAGATGGAAATTACATTACTAAACACAATCGCCAATACATTTTCATAGCTCAGCATATGCCAAATTCATCATTACGTCCTTACAATAAGCAATATTAATGCTTTGTATTGGTAGCTCATTCAACGGTTCTACCACCACAGTTTTTCCAAAATATTATTTCAGTCGGTAAAGCTTTAACAATTCTAAATTATATAACATTTGAATGGAATGTAAAACTTTTCAAGTTAAAAAAGAAGAAAGAAATGTAAGCGTTCAGGGTTTAGGTCCAACAGAATTACTGAGTTAAATTACAGAAAAACTTCAGAGAGAAAGGGAAAAAAAAAGCGCTAAACGCAGACTTTCACATTAAAGTTAATTTAAATCAATCACTTTCTTCATTTGACATATATTTGTTTCCCCAATGGGAGGGGTTTAACCCCTAAAACCCTCCCCTTGCACACGGCTCTGTCTGGCATCTTTAGAGTCATACGAATGCCCGAATTTTCGGAACTTGCAAAACTTCTGGTTGAGCTGTTTTTTCCCTTAGTCGCACTTATCGGTCACAAATTCCCACAAACGACTGCTCTAGTGGAAACATGAGGATTTCATTGAACTCACTTTTGGATGACATGACGATTAACTGAAATGTTCACTGTTCTTGTTTGTACACTTTCCGGACATCGACTATCATTTCCAAGCCACTTGAAACCATGGGCGGATTTATGGGGGGGGGGGGGGGCAGAGGGGGCAATGCCCCCCAGTTTTGGGAGGACTTGATGTAGTAACAACACATCTTCCAAAAATTAAAAAAAATATTTTTTTTTCTTTTTTGAATATTTTAGAAGGGTATGGGTGGATTTATAAGGGGGGATAGGGGGCAATGGCCCCCAGTTTTGGGAGGACTTTATATAGTAACAACATACCTTCCAAAATCTTACCACAAAAAAATCCTGACTTTTTCTTTTTTGAATAGTTTAATGAAAATGAAGAGAAAAGCGAATGTCCTTTTCTGATGGGAGAAAAGAAAAGGAAAAAAAAAGAACATTAAATACAAATAAAACAGCTGTCACTGGGGTGCTAAAAACGTGTCTAAATTCACTATTTTGGACTAAAACCATTTGGGCAAGTATATGAATGAAAATATAGGCTAAACGAGCTTTACATTAAGCTGCAACACTTATAATAATTGACGATTATTTTGACAAATTAGAACCTAAAGCAAAGGAGGGAAAACTCACCCCGCCCCCATTCTCGCTAACAGAACGATCTACTCGTTATGATTTGTGTCCACATTTCAAGTATATTTGTGCACAATATTTATGTTCTTGGTAGATTAATTGGCCCTTTAAGAAATTCTAAAAAGCATAGTTTTTTTTCCTTCTCTCTCTCTTTTTACTTCCTTTTACAAAAAAGGAAGTATTGTATTCGCGAAAAAATTTTCACTCAAAAATCGCCCTTAATTTCCATTTTGCTCACCCCCAAATGAATGTTGAGTTTTTTTTTCGATTCGACCACATGCGGAAAAGTGCCTAAGAATGTATAGACACGCGAAATATCCATTTTGACCATCACCGAGGTAATTACAACGACTTTTCTCGTGACGTCTGTATGTATGTGCGTATGTGTGTATGTGCGTATGTGCGTATGTGCGTATGTGCGTATGTATCTCGCATAACTCAAAAATGGTATGTCCTAGAAAGTTGAAATTTGGTACATAGACTCGTAGTGGGGTCTAGTTGTGCACCTCCTATTTTGGTTGCATTCGGGTGTTTCTAAAGGGGTCTTTTGCACCTTTTTGGGGGGAAATCATTGTTAATTTCGATGCAAACTCAAGTGGTGTTATAATTTGGCGGTCACTTGGCGATATATCGCCAGTCTTTTGGTTGCCAAGTTTTGTCGCCAACTTGGCGAAAAATTTGGCGATTTTTTTTTTTTTTTAAATCTGCTTTCAATGTGGCCATTGCTAGTGATATTTAAAGAGTTAGAGAGAGAATCCCATTAAAATTGCAATAATAGGGAAATAGCATTAAATTGGTGTAAAAGGAAGTCATGTGATGCACACATCAGCTCGTTTAAGAGAGAGAGAGAGAATAAATACTATCGCAAACTGAATAAATTTCAGTTATCTGAGTGTTCTGATTAAATGAATCTTTTTACTTGGAGGGAGAGTACAATTTTATTTACTTTATAAATGCTGTTTAAAAAGTAAGGTTAGTCATAATCATCCAAGTCTAAGTGAGTCAGTCATTGTTATTATTGAAATCTAAATAATTGAGTCATTAAAAGTTTTGGAAAATTTTGCTGAAATTTTATAAAAGTCTATAAAAACCTAACAAGGATTGGTAAAATCGTAAAAATCCTTTAACCGTAAAAAACTGACGAATTTTCGTAAAAATTACAAAAAATCAAGCAAAAATTTGCAGGTAAAAGTGAATTACAAACAGGGCCAAATTTGCCTATAAGATAAACAAACTATTGCTTAGGGCCCCTGCTTTGAAGTGGGTTCCTAACTCCCGAAAAAAATTCATGATTCGTTCCTTAAAAAATAGAAATTGCTTGAAAAACTAATTTCATTTTTAAGTACTTGAAAACCTTGAATATTTCAAAACGTGTGACTACAAATCTTAAATTTTAAAATGTCTAACAAATGGTAGAGGGGGAGGAATGCCAAAATATGTCAAATTCAGCTCCTTGCCACATCCTGTATTAAAAATGTAAAAATCATGGTTCTCACGTTTGTAACATTATTTGAAATAAATTTTTGTGACTCATATGTTTCATATCTTGCTAGTTATTCAATCCCGAATGCAGTAATTTGGAAATTCTTTTGTATTGATTACTTTTATCTTACTTCTTCTGCATATTGTCTATCTGTTTAGCACGGAAAAAAATACACAATACACTACTTATGTTTCTTTTCGTTTTCTGCCCCACTTGCAACTGAAGAAAAGTTGCTCTCATGAGAAATCTATGGTTACTTTTCTCTTTTAAATTTAAAATAGCTATTTCTCAAAGTTAGAACAAGACTGTAAAAATTTACAATCAAGTACTAAAATATCAGAGACTGGAAAGTACAAATGAAGTGCGCTAAATAATTTTACTTATTTTATTTATTCTAGAGTCCTTGAAAATAATTAGATAAGACTTTGAAAATCCTAAGCAAAATGGGCTCCAATTACTTCTACTTCATATTGTTAATCTTTTTAGCCAGGAAAAAAAAAAAATGATACACTACCTCTATTCCTTTTCGTTCTCTGCACTCTACTTATAATTAAAAAAAGGTTGTTATAATGAGAAATCTATAGTTTATTTTTTCTTTCAAACTTAAAATGGCTGTTTCTTACAAAGTTTGAACTAAACTGTACAACTGTATAATCTAGTTATCAATTTCTATGTCTATCCAATTAACCTCTATAAGGCTTCAAAATGCAGAATTTTATATCCATTTTACAAAAATTCCTGCGGAGGAGAAACCTCCGGCCCCCTAAAATTGGAGATATTCTATTTCCTACTTAAAAGGGAGACCTGCATCACTCTCTTGATACCGAAAGGACAGCATGAAAACACACATTAATCAAAACGACACACAAAAAAGTAAAGCATGGACTTATGCATCACAGGAAAAAGACAAAAACATGGGAGTGGGAGGGGCAATGAAAATGTTGCTAAAAAAAATTCTGCCCCCCCCCCCCCCCCAGGAACTCAGTCCTAAATCCGCCTATGCTTGAAACGGCATGCCGTTTCAAATACTGTTTGTCGAGGCACAACAAGCAAACGAACTGTCGTTCTACTTGGTTAAACAACTTAAAATAGCAGTTATTTCGCTTAAAATTGTAAGAAAACCGAAAAACAATACATAAACTAAGTACTGTTTGACCGCGGATTGTATGTAATTTGGCAATCTGCCAAGTAAAGACTATTCCATCTGAATTAATCTAGCAGGGAAGAAGGGAAAATAACGATGGGATTTTGCTGCACGCTTTTTATAATCTAACTAGTGCCTTATTCATTTATTGCATTCTCTAAAATAAAATAAAGGAAAACAAAAATAGTTACCATGGAAACAACAAAAAGAAAAGAAAATATTTTCATTTCGTTCAGGAACGTAAAAGCAAAATGGTAAGCTCAAAACTTGGTTGTTAATAAATAAATCAATCAATTTTTGCCGTGAGAATACAAATCGAATATACTTTAAACTTAAAAAAATTGTAAGAGCAAATTTTCATTTTCACAAAACTAAGGCTAAATAATAGAGAGGCAAAAGTGCACATCTGTAGCAAATCAACTAACACCCTTATAAACTAATAGATACGTCCATTTCCGCCTATAAACCGGATATCAGCCTTTCCATGTAATCGATGGTCAAACAGTAATATATTGTAAATTATTTCCAAATAAAGTGAGTCACAAAAATAAATTAGGTACTCATTAAAATGAAATTACCTTTCTTCCATTCGATGATGCAATTTTTGTCCGATATTTTCTTTACCGCGTCTTGTATACTGCCGTGATAAGCAAAAAAGGGGACTTTGCAGTTGGGCTCAAGCTGAGATATTGTATTTTAAAGAGTGGCTCTTCCATATGTTTGACTCAGATGTCTTTTTTTTTTTTTTTTAAAGAATTTTTCAAAACAATAGCTCTTGATCAAATGACCCTAAAACATTTTATTTACGAATTAGTAAAATACGAAACAAAGAACAATTTGGTTATAATAACTCAAATTTGTTCAAAAGGGCTGGTATGACTACTTTTACTACTGTGCTTAGCACGGCCGTATGAATAAACTTAAATTCCAGTTTAATTTTGGTTCAGCTTAAGAAAAACCAATTTAGTTTTGATTTGGACTTAGACTGGATTTGAAAAAATCAAAACTCAATAGCTTTCATTTTCAGACAGTAACATTGTATTATTTTTCTCTCCCCCCCCCCCCAAAAAAAAAATATGAATCATGTTTGAAAGTAGACATTTCAGAAGTTTCAAAGGCAATCTAAAATAGAAAATGTAATTGTTATGGTTAGACACACATTACCCAAAATTATTAACTGAGTACGACTTGACTTATTTCTGGGTTTGACCATGAAAGCCCTCTACTCAGTTATAAAACAAAAAGGTTTTTTCTTCTAATTAAGAGCCATTGTCTGCAAGGATCAGGCAGGTTGTGATTGTTGACATTTTCAATTTTCTTTATTTTTGCAAGTGTTGTTCCTTATCATGAGTGTAATGTTTGTGCAAAATATGAGCTTTGTCTGCCTTACCGTTTTTGGGAAATTAAATTTTTTAATTTAGGGGGCGTGGCACATTTTTGCGTGTTTTTCAAATTTGCAGATTTTAAAGTTCTTGTTGCTTTAAGCGCCCCTATAATGACATGGATTTTTAAATTCTATACTATTATATGGTCTTCTTAGATACTATTACAGCTGTCAAATCGGTGTCGCTACGAGGGCGACGGCCACGAACTCCGTTTAAAAATGACCGAAAATGATTTTTTTTTCTATATTCAAGGCCAATTTTCTCAAAGCGCCTTCATGATGACACCAACATTTTTAGATCATTTTCTAGCCACACTTACATACATCAAAAATATGTATCAAAATCGGTGTCACTATAAGGGCGCCAGACGATATTGGAACTTTTATTCGATAAATCTCACAAAAACACAAATATTTAAAATCTAACTACAACTGTCGCCCTCATAGCAGAGATCTGATACTAAATTAGGTTGATAACCAACATGTTTGCCTAACATTTGCACACAAAAAATCGGTGTCACTCCTATTATTTTTGGAAATATAATCGTTCGAAGTTAGTACGTTATGGCGTTGTTTTATATTTATTTATTTAATCTTTTCACCCCCAGATAGTTTTTTTCAACATATTTATTTTTAATTTAATACAAAAATGTGTATCTTTTAACATAAACAGCCTTGAGCAGTAAGAGCGTCTTTTTCTTGAATAGAAAATGCCCGTTTTGATATAGGTACAGGCAGATGTATTGTGCATAATATGTCTAGATTATCATACCAATACTCATCTTGTTTTTTCGGCCAAACAAATCTATTTATTCCAAATGTTCTTGACATACATTTGACCTCAACTTGCAAATGGATTTTATACGAAAGATGTATAGAGAGAAGCTCTTACAAACATCTTATATAAATGCTTCAAATTTTCAACTAATAAATACCCCTGCATTGCCAAAAGTTCAATTTAATGATATTGGATGGTCCCTATCTTTACGAGTTCAGCTCAAGTTCACTTCAAAGCAGAAGGAGTATTTATAAGAACAATTTACGATTGGTGAAAATACTGGGAAAAAACAACATCCCTGTCAATTTGCACACTAGATGAGAAATGCAGTTCGTAACGGGGAAAAAACTGTTCGTTGCTTCAGAGTATTGCACTATGAAACAAATCCTATCCTTTTTTTTCGATGGAAGAAAGAAAAAAACGAATGCATTCTCAATACATCAAATGAGAATATTGAAGAAAGTAAACATTCAGAATCTGAAACTGAATTTGAGGATAACGTAGACCAAAACGAAGAAAACATTAATAATCAAGTCAAACCAATTTCAGAAAGACGGTCATCTCTTATTGAAAACTGCTAATTTTGTAGCACTAAAGCATGAGAAAACATGGTATCCCAGAAAAAGAGTAGAAGTTGACCATTTGCAAGTTTATGTCAAATGCATGTCAAGAACAATTGGAATAAATAAATTTGTTTGGCCGGAAAAAACAAGACGATTATTTTTATAATAGTCTAGACATGTTATGCAGAATAGATCCACCTGGTATCTATATCAAAACGAGCATTTTCTATTTAAGAAAAAGACTCTCTTGCTGCCCAAAGCTGTTTATGTTATAAGGTACACTTCTTTGTATTAAATTAAAAATAAATATGTACAAAAAAAATCTGGGTGTGAAAATATTAAATAAATAAATATAAAAAAAAACGCCATAACGTACTAACTTGGAACGATTATATTTCCAAAAATAATAGGAGTGACACCGATTTTTTTTGTGCAAATGTTAGACAAACATGTTGGTTATCAACCTAATGTAGTATCAGATATCTGCTATGAGGGCGACAGTTGTAATTAGATTCTAAATATTTGTGTTTTTGTGAAATTTATTGAATAAAAGTTCCAATATCTGCTGGCGCCCTTATAGTGACACCGATTTTGATACATATTTTTGATGTATGTAAGTGTGGCTAGAAAATGATCTAAAAATGTTGGTGTCATCATGAAGGCACTTTGAGAAAATTGGCCTTGAATATAGAAAAAAATTCATTTTCGGTCATTTTTAAACGGAGTTTGTGGGCGTCGCCCTCGTAGTGTCACCGATTTGACAGCTGTAACAGTATCTAACAAGACCATATAGTAATATGGAATTAAAAAATCCATATCATTATAAGGGCGCTTCAAGCAACAAGCACATTAAAATCTGCAAATTTGAAAAACCGGCAAAAATGTGCCACGCCCCCTAAACAAAAAATATTATTTTCTCAAAAATGGTGAGTCAGACAAAGCTCAAATTTCGGATTTACATTACATTTATGATAAGGAACAACATATGTGAAAATAAAAAAAAATAAAAATGTCAACAATCACAAATGCTTTTAACTGCCTGATTCTTACAGACAATGGCTCTTAATCTTACCTTTATGTGTATTTCTATCAAGCAGAAAAAGAAGATGTCTGGATAGCATATATTTTTTAATGCTTAACCCTTTATATGTTACAAGAAACACAGAGCTATTAAGAAACCCAAATTTTATTCATAAAAAAATCAAATTTTCCATTTTTCCAATTTTTCCCGAAAAAAAACCGTTTTTTTTTTTCCCACCATTTCAAAATTTCCGGAAATTTTACATCTCTAGTCCTCTAAAATCATTCAAAGAAATCACTGTAAAATTTTTAGCGAAATCAAAAATGGCACGTGTTTTCTTCTGGCTACACTGTCAAAACTACGGGTGCCTTTGACTAACTATTTGGCTCCCTGGGGTGAAAACACCGGGCCTCAGGGTGCAGTAGAGGCTAGGAAGTGTGATCAAGGTGAATGACGCTAATAAATGTGAAAACGGACCTCCTAAATGCATGGGTGAAACGCTGGCGCATGCGCTCTCCGCTCTGACATCATTCAACCACAATCAATGGCGGACGCAAGAATAACTACGCACATGCACTTTCCCATTGAATGAAGTACGAAATTGGATTAAAACTTATAAGTTTCTGCGATTTACTCTTCAAAGTTTCGCGTATGTACATGCATTTGATCATAGTGTAGCTTTTAAGGCTTTCGAACATATTTAAAATTGTTTCAAAGGTACGTTGATTCTTCAGTTAGCCGTTATATACATTTGCTATTCCTATCATGCATAAATTTTACCTAAAAATAGCTATCAGCACCGGATAAGTAATTTAATAATCAAAACGCTTAAATTAGATGATATTTGAAGAGTTATTTCAACTATTAATTTTGACTATGTGGTTTTACTTGCTTGTATTATCAACAATCTTGTGGATTTTTAACTAAGAGATTCATTGTTAGCAATGTGATGCACTCAGCAAGTGAACGGAAACTCTAATTACGATGATGCAAATAGCAAAAACATAAAAGCACGAAAAAAAAAGGAAAGCGGATTGAGATTTCTTCTCCGTCTCGATTTTTTTTTTTTTTTTATTATCTCGTGTCTAAGTTAACTAGCTTTCCTCGGCGTTATTGCTTAAAGCGAATGACTGAACTTTTTTCGTCACTCTAGTAATAGTAAGAATGAATAACTCGTTAGAATTTGTTTTGGCTTTTAATTTATCGAAAGACTTTTGTTCTTTTATATTCTTTACGGATATTCAAATGTCGAATCATATATACGTACGTACTAATATGGTGCTCTTTGATTAAAATTTCGAACGTGATGAAAGGTTTTATTTTTCCATGATTGCAACATAATTGAATATTTATTGTTCGTGTAAATGATTTACAAATAGTACCTACGTTCTTCATTTTCGGTACGATCGTGCTGCAGTAAATGTCAATAACATATTAAAATTACTGAGCAATCCAAGTGGATGTACGAAAATTAGTGCACGGCAGAAAAATTTAAGTCATGAACACTTCTAAACTATGTTCGAAAGTTGAAATGTGATCAAATGCCTTAAAGTACAAGTTTTAATCATTTTCAGAACTATTCAATGTGGAAAATGTACCAAGACTTAGCTTTTTATAACTCAAAACAATAAATAATAATGTATACAATTGTTTACGGAAATGCACACAAAACCGAGGGGGGGGGGTGCTCAGCAACAGAAAACAGAGGGTGCCAATGTTCTGCCATAGGGTTCCGTTTTTCACCGCGGTGCACGCTGGGTGAAGGGTGCCGGTTTTTCGCCCGTGTTAAGGGTGCAATTTCGGCACCGTAAAGAGTGCCGCTGGTGAACAAGCTTTTCACCCTCGAAAAGTGCCAAATGCAACCTGTAGTTTTAACAGTGTACTCGCTCTGATGCCTAAGAAGCACTCGTCACGGAAGAAGTCGGTCGCTCCTGGGGACAACAGCGTAGAGGCTCTTCTTAGGGCTGGCGGGGTTTAACCCCGTCATCGAAACCGTCCCCCGGGTCAGCACTTCGTCTTCTCCTGGCTTACAATTCTCTACGACCTCCTCTCGGATTCTCGGAGTGATTCCTCAGGCAAACGGCGCAAAAGCAAGCCTACTGCTGACGACGTCCTAGCTAGGTACAAGTTCAACGAAGACGAAGTCAGAGCCACCCTGGATGCCAGTCAAGATAGAGTACGACTGAAGGAATTCTCAACTTCCTCGACCATCTTCATCACAGCTTGGAGAGATCCGATCTTAATTCTTACGGCGACTCCCACCGGACTGTGCACAAGGTTATCCTCAGACTTTGGAGTGAAGCTTTTGATAAATTGAACCAACACTACCCCCTCTCTGACACTTCCTCTTCGGATGCAAGGGACGAGGCTGACGACGAAAAGGCTCGAATCACTTCCACTTCCGTTCCCGATAACAAAATTATTTCCTCTCTTCGATATAAGTTCTCCCCACTAGTTCCGGACGACAGCGAAATTCAAGCCGAATACAGCCTGCAATTCCCCTCCTGCTAACCCTTGTAAAGCAAGGCCCAGGCCCCCACCCATCACCATTGCCAATGTCACGGAGCCAACCACGCTTCTTGATGAGCTCGCCAAGTTATGCGCTGGGACCATTCAAGAAAAAATCATCAACGAGGATCTCCGTGTCTTTCCCTCCCTGGACGACGATGTAGATCTCATCGAGCGATATCTCCAAGACCACCATCATCAATACCACAGTCGCACCCTCCTCTGCAAAAGGCCCCTCAAGCTTGTTGCTCGTGTACTCTCCCTGACGTTCCCCCCCCCCCCCCCCGACGACATCCAGCAAGACCTCAGAGGATATGGATTTGATGTCACCACAGTCCTTCAGATGAAGTCAGGATCCGAGCAAAGACCATTCCCCCTTTTCATCGTCATGCTCAACAAGAACAATGATAAAGTTGATGACATATTTGGGGTCAGTAGCATTAGCATTGGCTACCTACGCATCACAGTCGAGCGCTTTCACCCCAAAAGGACGGCTATTCAGTGCTATCGATGCCAAAGGTTTGGTCATACGGCGGCCAAATGCTTCCGATCCCCCGCTGCCTTAAGTGTGCCCAAGAGCACCGCTCCTACGAATGATCCAAGGACAAGACTTCTCCGGCCGCTGTGCCCTCTGCGGCGGCGCCCACACAGCAAAAGCTCCCGTCTGATCTCAACGACCCAAGACCCCACGGAGCTTTCCCGTGCAGCATGTCAACGCTTGGACCAGGAGGACCCCAAGTGCCACGCAAAAGACTCCCACTGACTTCATCCCAAGACCGGTTGCCCTTCAGCAGCTCACTACTCCCGACTCAAGCCAAGTGATGACCCTCCTAACCCAAGTCCTCTCCCAGCTCCAGGCTCTACAGAAGCAAATTGATGCCCTCATAAGCAGTCTCGCAGCCCTAGCGAGACCATTGGCTTTCTTATACCCCCCCCCCCCTCTTTTTATCCCAAAAGTGACTTCGGCACTTTATTTTCTATCCAAACACCCCACATGAAGTCAGGTAAATGTAGGTTCCCTCTAGGCCTGTTATTTATAGAAGGCTAGGCTACCATGTGCGTTTGTTTTGCATACTGAGCCGTAGCAGCGGTGTTCTTCTTCTCGGCGTAAAAGTTATCCCATTGTAAACTCGGAAAACAAGGCCACAATACGGCAGGATTAAAGGGCAATTTTATTACTTACGGGGAGCAGATCAAAAATTTCGGCAGCGACTTGTGCACTTATTACTAGCCATTCCAAGAAATGTCCACTAATAACAACCAGGACCTTATAATACTGTAGTCCTGCTAACAGGCGTTTCTTGGAATCAGAGCTCAGGTCCCAGGTGCTGAAATGTTATCTGTGGTTTCTTTCCTTCGTGTTGAACAACCTGCAGTTTAATGTGGTGGAAGCAAAGGATTTTCGGATTCCCTTGTCTTTTTCTTTTCTTTCTTTCTTTCTTTTTTTTTTTTCAGAAAGAAACCAGGGAGAGATTTGCTAAAATATTTTAAAAAGAGCTTTTTACAGGAAAAGTTGTGTCCCTGTCAGGATAAGTATCCGCATCCGTATCCGCGGACATCCGAGGGAAAATAAAGATCTGTATCCGTATCCGTATTCGTTACTTTTTGGCGGATCTTAAACGGATCTTTTCTATTCTAAAAATTCTTAAATATTTGAATAAAAGACTCTTAAATTCCGTTTAAATTATGTTTTATTCCCTATCTAAGTTATAAGGTATCATTTTCGAAGCCAATTTGCACCCTCCGTCACAAAAAGTAAGGGGTTATAAGTTTTAAAAGTGTATATCTGTGTGTCTTTTTGTAGTATTGTAGCTCCTAAACAGATAAACCGATTTTGATCGTTCTTATTTTCGTTCAAAAAATGACTTAATCGAAAGTGTTTTCTTGGCCTCGTTTTTGTAGAACTTTAATTTCCGGTGATATTAATTAAAAACCAACTTAACGTTTTTCACAATTATGGTAGTAAAAAACTACCCTTACGCTAAAAATGTTGGCCCTAATTGAAAGAACGAAGTTTTCTGCGTTTGATATTTATTTGGAACTTCCAAGTTATGTACAGTAGGAGTTATAATCTTGTTGAGTAAATTTTAAATGCAATTCGAAGCCTTTATACGCGTGATTGGTAGCGATTTCATAGTCGGAAGATAAGGTGAAAAAGCTCAATAATTTAAAATTTCTCTCTTGTCAGTTCATATTTGTTAATAATGTGTGTTCTGACCCGCGAAATTCATCTTAATATGAAGTCGACCCTCTAAGATATGTTTTTTTTTTTTTTTTTTTGAAATTTCTAATTTATTGGTTTTTGTTATTGATTTGGTGTTTGTGTTATTCTTCCTTTTGGTTTTTCTCGGCATCCTTCAAAAAAAAAAAAAAAAAAGACTAAATTCTCTATTTACGGTTTGTAAAGGTGTTTCCGGCTCTGCTATTTCGTCGGTCAGGGTAAGTTGGGTGGAATGGGTCAGCGCTGCATTTATGCTGAAATAAAACGCGAAAAATTATTTCTAGCATGTCCAGAAGCTGCTTTACACTCTTGCTCCTGTATCCTACATCTACTAAGCTATCTAGAAATAATTTTTCACATTCTATCTAAGCATTAATGTAGCGCTAACCCATTCCTTCCAACTGCCCCTCAATTTTAACAGAGATTTCTATCATAGTCTTGATTATATTTTCGCCGTAAATTATTAAGAAACAGTGCCATTACCCTCACGGGAATATTTTCCGTAGCAAATTTTACACTTGGGTAGTTTTATTTATTAGGGTAGGGATTTGGGGAGAAAAATCTTAAGATCCGTATCCGCAGATCTTGACACTGATGCTCCGGATCCGTATCCGGATCCGCGGATCTACTTTTTTTAACGATCCGGCACATCACTAGTCTCCACACTATAATAAAGGGAGATTTAATGGTTTAACCAAAGAAAATGCGGGTGGGGTTATTTAAAAAAAATATCCGTAATGAGGGGTATTCGTACTTAAGGGATTCGGCGAAATTTTCACTGTATTTGCAGAATTAAGAAAATTTATAATACGCTGTTAAATAAAAAACTAAACAATTAATAGACTTTCGCGGTCACTAATTGTTTAATGGCAAATCAAATATATATGAAAACTGAAAATTTCTATGTATATCATATTTTATGTATAAGAAATTCGTTAAGAAACAGGTGCATAAATCTTCAACTACGTTTTTTATAAACAATATTGGTTTAGCAGTCCAGTAACTTTTTCGAGTTAAGCATTCCTCTTTATAAAAAAATGCCTAGAAGTAGTTCCAGGTTTTAAAATAAAAACTTATTCGTTAGAATTTGCTTTGTTTTATTATGACGATCAGAGACGTAAGAAAAATTGCGTTACTGAAAACTTCTCGCCCCCCCCCCCCCCGCATGAATGAAATTTTGACGATCACTATAAATTGATGAAATTTGCTAAGTTATCACTCGTAAATCTGGTCCTGTATAAACCTTGACAAATAATTTCCGCGAGCATAAATCTCTGCTAGTTGTGAGATTTTTCTTAATAATATGTAACGAGTAGGAATTGAATAGCGCATCTCCCCCCCCATGCATACAATATGTACCACAGTTTTCATGACTTAATTTAATATTTTTTTTAGTATCACTTAAGGCGAATTAATCTACTTTTCGCTACATAAATATTATGCATAAATATGCTTTGAATGTGGACGTAAAGTAACATTTCAAGCAAATTAAATACTAAACTCAATATAATATAACCGAGATGCTATAAAATGAACGACTTTAATTAGGATCATCGTCATAATGATTATAACTTGATGGCAAAATGTCATTAAATAAACCCATACCCAGGACCGCGCCAAGCCTGATCGGCGCCGTCGTGCAAATGTCTTTTAAGTGCCTTTATGCTCTGGCGTTGGAGGAAAATATAGTCAACACCTGTAGGGAGGTTTTGCAGACAAATATAAAACGAAAATAATAATAATAATAATAATAATACGTTTGGCATTTAGTTTATACAAAAAAAAAAAAATGTGAATATTTATTTTCGCAATATGGTGTACATTTTTGCTTCATATCTCGAAATTATTCCGAGTTCAGCAGCTCCTCTGATTTGCTATTAATGTGTTTTGGAGGAAGAAAATATTTTAATATCTAAGTTAAAGCCACTTTGAATATCTATCTAATCTCTAAGCGATGAACAATTAATAAACTTTTATGCCTGTCAAAACATGACAACAAGAGCAGTGGCGCAACTAGAAAATAGTTTAGGGGGGGGGGGTACAAATTGAAAAAAATAACTTTTTTAATAAGAGGGGTCCGGGGGTTCTTCCTGGAAAAACTTTGAAACTTGTAGTTTGAAAAACGCCATTTTAGACGGTCTTTGCTGGTGTTATGGGGGGGGGGGGAGAGGTACAAGGGGCTCCGCTGAAATTTATAGAAGTTGAAGCTTTAAAACGTGATTATAGGCCATATTTATTGACGTTGGAATAAGGGATAGAACTCTAACAGATCCTTTTTTATATATCTACTAGCTGACCCAGCCACGCGTTGCTGTGGCAAAGAAGTTGGATTAAAATAAACTTGAACTCATTATTTTGATAGAATCAAATAAATATTTTTAATAGAGCTTAAAATAGTATAGCCGATTTTAAAACATATGAGATTGATAATGGGCGTTATTCAATTTAAAAACGATTCCTAAATGTTCCTGGAAAATTATGGGCAGCTGATGTGGCCAATTTCTGCCAGTATCATGTCAAGCCAAAACCCGGAAAGTTTTCCGATAAAAGTTAATGACCTTCCTGAAATCATCTCGAAAGCCTCTTGAAAAATTCGAAGATCTTCCCGTTTGAAGTTAGTCGTGTTTCTGGAACTTTAGTGTAAACTTAGGAAGGGATACAAAAAAAAAGCTTAGCACCTTTCTGATTTATTAAGGAACTTCTATAAGCAGTAATGCAAACATAGCCAATAACGTTTCGGATTTTTTTTTTTTTTTTTTTTTTTTTTTTTTTTTTTTTTTACCGTGCAGGCTGAAGAAAGTATTTATTGAATTCAATAAGGACTAACTAAATTTTCTATGGAAAAAGCACTATACTTACAAGCACTATACTTACGCTTAGTAAATTTTGTAAGTATAACTTCCGCAAAAAAAAAAAAAAAAAAAAAAAAAAAAAAAAAAAAAAAAAAATTGAAAGTGATAGTAAATATCGAAACTGATTGTAAAATAACCGAATGTAGAAACTAAGCGTAAACCACCATACACTTTTAGATTCTACACTACATTTTATTCACATTAGCTTTCTCTATAGTTTGTAATCAATAACTTCTTTACAAAATACACTAACTAAATTAAAAATGTATAAAAATTACATTTTTTCAATGAAGTAGATAACATTGACTTCGAACTATTGTTTCTATTATTTGAAAACTGAAAACTGTCTAAGCACTAACAAGGAGAGGTTACGGTCTCGGAAATTCAGATCGGGATGAGATTTGGCAGATTAGTAGTATCCCTTAAGGGTACTCTCAGGATAAAGTAATAAAGCGCACTACCCATAAAATTCCGAGAAAACAGCCTTTAAAGATTTACGCGCAACTTATAAACTAGTAGAGATTATTCAGAAACAAGTGTCCGGTGGTCATGTGGGCAGCGTTCCGTGCGGCCGATCGGGGTTCAAATCCACTGCAAGTTTCTTTTTTGTTCATTTATAAAGTGACTATTACCGCTTTTTGCAGCTTGAATTGAAGGTAATTCTTAATTTTAAAAATATGATGTATTTTTAATGTGTGATAGTACATTAAAACTCTATTTACTATTCTCACAAAGAAGTGATTACACATTTTTAGATATTATAAACTTAGACGAAGTAAATGATTTTTGCAATAAATACATAATCAGTTTCTTTGTGGATGAGTTAGAATATTGTTTTATTGCACATAAGCAGGTAGTCAAATTTTAAAAACCCTAACCGTACTTATTGAGCAATGATTTTGCTCCTTGATTCTGTTATTTGTAAATTTATCGCCTGCTGTATTTTACACTGAATATTCAACTCTTTATTTTCTATCTATTATCGTCTGCAATGATCATATTTGTTTTCATCATTAAATTTATTTATCGTCTGTGCTGTATATTAGAATGGAACATTCTATACCGTGAAAAAGGATTTCAGTTTTTAAAATATTGTGAATCGAAATGGTCGATCATTGAAGTAACCCTGAAACAAATAAAATCTGTTGGCAAAATGGATCAAAATTCATTGCACAGTGAAATGTTGAAGCAGAGATTAAAAGATGCGGTCGTTTATTACGAGAGCTTGCTTACTGAAAATCATTTGATTGCATCAGAATCATCAAGTTCAATTTCACGTGAAGCAATGTTAATGGGCGAAGAAATTTATGAACGTACTATGGATATGCTGGTTGAAAAAATATTTGTAACTGATGACGAACTTGCTCATGAAAATGAAAACTGTGAGGAGGAACCTTTTGAGCAAGTCGAAATTCAAAGCTCATCAGCTGAATACGAACCAGAAGAGAAAAAAAGAAGAGAGGTAGAGCATCTTCCTTTGGATTACAAAATTAAAGTTGTGAACATAGCAGCGGCTCACCCCACATGGAATCTACAAACATTACAAAAGAAAGGATGCAGTCGGTTTAAAAAAAATGAATATTTATCGCAATGGGAGAAAGAAATAAAAAATGGAGGAAATCTATTCGATAAATACGATGTAATCAATTCTTGGACATATGATCGTTTTCTAGAAGCTCGAGAGAATTATCAACAAGTTACTACTCGGAACTTGCAACAGTGGGCTTTAGCAGCAGCACGACAGTTTACAGATTTTGAATTTAAAGCATCTGACAGTTGGGTAAAAAAATTCAAAAGGAAGCATGCCATTCGTCAACGAAAAGTCACAAAATTTGTATCAAAAAGAGAAATTGCGACGATCGAAGAAACTTTGGCTTCTGCAGACACTTTTGTAATCCAGACGTTAAAGTTGATACCGAATTTCGAAAACGATTATGTTATCAATACTGACCAAACAGGTAAGCAATTAAAAACTTATTTTACGATCTTCAGACCAAGGGCGGATCCAACTTCTGGTTTAGGAGGAGGTCATTTTCGAAAAGGGTAAAAGGGTAATTTTTGTGCGAAATGGGCGATTTTTTTTCGAAATATGTCCCAAAAATGCAATTTTATTCTATATTTGGTCATTTGAAAGATGGGTCATGGACCCCCCCCCCTCACGACCCTCTCTCTGGATCCGCGCCTGCTTTTGGCAAAATATTTTAATTCCCATTTCCTTTTTCCAGGATGTCAGTATCAGTCGGTGTACAACAGGACTTTGGCTCAAAAGGGAAGAAAACTATTTTCGTCAAAAGGCACGACATGAATAGAGTAACGCATTCATACACCGCTCAATACTCTCTTACCCTGTCTGGAAAAGTTCTGCCCCTTGTATTTGTTTGTTTACAAGAAGCAACTGGTATTTTTGGCCCCCGAATTCAAAAAACAATTGATGAATACTCGCAAAAATATAAAAATATCATAATAACATCTTCGAAATCAGGAAAGCTAACGACAGGACTATACATCGAATTTTTGAACCGTTGCTTGAAGTTTTATGTGGGAAAAGAAGAATTTCTATTGATTATCGACTCTTGGGGAGGACAAACAAAACCTGAACTATACGACCAAATTTTCCAGGATGATGAAAAATCTCCAACTTGTACATGCAGTTAAAGTGATTCCACCAAAATGTACTCCACTTGTTCAACCTTGCGACGTCTATTTTTATAGACAGGTAAAGAATTTAATAAAACGGATACAAAATTGCACGTATCTCGTTGAAAATAATAGAGAAATAAATACCCGTGAAGACTGCATAAAAATACAATCAATTGTCCATCATCAACTGTCATCGCCAATTTTTGATAAAATGATTCGATATGCCTGGTATACTTCTAAACTTTCTGACAAAAGAGAAATTTTCCTGAATGTAAATGAAGTATGTTTTCCAACGACTCTTTCACAAAAAAGCTGCTCCTGTAAGCAATCTTCCTTTATAAATTGTGCGAGATGTCATAACAGTTTTTGTTTTCCATGCTTTTATGATAAATATCATTCTGGTGTATGTACATAAATAACAACTATATTGTTAAAAATCATCTATAAATTAAGCTCTACAGTAATTTTGTAGCCAATGTAATTCAAATTTTAACTTGTATCGATTTAATCTATCTCCATTTTCTCTATTAAAGTGCTTTACGTGTTTAAAATTTCGCATTATCTTCAATTCAAATTGCACAAAGCTGTTACAGTTACTTTATAAATAAACAAAAAAGAAACTTGCAGTGGATTTGAACTCGGATCGGCCGCATGGAACGCCAGAACGCTGCCCACATGACCGCCGGACACTTGTTTCTGAATAATCTCAACTAGTTTATAAGTTGCGCGTAAACTTTAAAGGCTGTTTTCTCGGAATTTTATGGCTAGTGCGCTTTATTACTTTACCCTGAGAGTACCCTTAAAGGATACTACTAATCTGCCAAATCTCATCCCGATCTGAATTTCCGAGACCGTAACCTCTCCTTGTAAGTTGTGCACAATGTTCTTGATCAACCAGTCTTTTGCTAATACGAAAAGTATGATAACTTTCCACGTGTGAGTAGGCAATATTTCGTTGCCCATAAGAGAGATATTTATGTTTCAAGAACAAACCGAAAGAAGACATTTTTTGTTCTTTAAATCTATTTATGGTCTTTGCAAAAGCTAAACGAATCAAACATTGAAGCCTTTCAAATGTGTTTGAAAATTATGACGCTAATAATGGATTACGTGGCAACACAAACATTTCTCCTTTAAACTTTTCCGACAAATATTGTTGACTTTATGTAGAAACGTGTACCGTTGCGTAATTTAGGTGGGTTTAAATCGCGAAAAAGAATAAATTGTTGAGCCAATTTTCAACCGGAAATCGTGTAGACGCATTCCTGGTGTATCCAGGGAATTTAAAAATTCATTTGGAGTGTTTACTGCTTTGTTTTCATCGACAACTTGTTCAGCATCAATGGAGAGCTTTTTTTTTAAAGCCGTCAGTAATGGCTCATTATTCGCAATAATTGTAGCTAAGACAGAGTCATTGCTCTGTTGTTATACGTTGCAAATCAGTGTTAACTAAGTCGGTGGCCCAACTATCAAGTGACGGCATATCATAATAACTAAGTGGCAAATTTGAAATTGAAACGCAAAACCTTCAGTTAAAACTAAAGCTTCATATTCATCTCTGGTGTAAAATCTGGATTTGGACATTTGTGTGTTTGTTAAACTTTATGAAATACGTCTTCAAACGTGAAAGTAATATAGGTTTCTCCTTAAAAAATAATGATTGTGTTGGATAGTATGTCGTCAAAATTGTTTTAAACAGTTGACGAATACTGTTTCTCCTTATGTCAAACCTGCATTAGAAAGTGTCAACTCCCAATGACTTTGTGCTACCAATAAATACAACTTGCGACATGCATCAGGATATGTATTTGACAGTCGACAATTGACGATCCACAAATATTCCTGTCTGTTCGGGAATGTTTACCGAAAACAAAACTGCTACAAAACCAGCGCGATTACAGAGAAAAATTAAATTTATCTGGAAATAGACTCTCAATTAGTTCACTTTTCGTCTCAACGGCAGTGCAGAAATTGTCTGGCTATTTGTTGTACTGTATATTTTGATACAGTTCAATTTCACCGTTTCCAATACTCAGCAATTGCTTAGAAAATACTTGTGCGATTAGATTATTTTGCGTTTATACTCGCATGTTCATGGCCAATCGCATTATCTCGTCATTACGCTATAAAAAACGTTTTTTTTAAACATGCGTTGATTTCATCGGAATAACTGGTAATGTCTGCCGGAAGTCCCCAGACAGTATTCAGACAATTTCGCCTAAAAGTTTATCGTTGCCATTCAAATCTTGCATAATCCTATGATGTGCTTCGAATGAATGCTTTTACTCATGAGACATAGTACACTCATCCCAAATTATAATTTCACTCTCTTGCAACACTACAGCCATACCACGTCTTTTTTTTCTTTATTGTACACATTGTGTTTTGTTTGTTATGAATATCTAATAGGCAACTTTAAAGCTGAATGTGCTGTTCGTGTACCATCTAAAAAAAGTAGCAGCAATGCCTGACGATGCAATTGTCACTGCAATTTTCTGTTGCGAATGTATCTTTGCAAGAATTAATGATATTAAAAATTTCCTGAGGAACAAAATAAAGAAAATAATTGTTTTCCGCTTAAATTCATTAACTTTCCTGAAATAAACCTGGAATATTTTTGAAGAATTCAGTAGTCTTCTTGGTTAAAAAGGCAGTTATGATTCTGGCACCTGCAGAGAAGCCAAACGCAGGATTAATATAATAGCCTGGAACCTTCTTGCTTTTCTAAGAAAGCTCTCAAAGCATTAATACACGCATTGCTAACGCGAAGACAGACTCTCAAGCAAGTAGCTCGAATGTAGTTCCTCTGCAACTCTTGCAAAGCTTCGTGATCCAGATAACTTTTCGCACTCATTGGGTGTTGAGTCAATCTAGACAAACCGCAATCGCTCCGAAACCGATACACCTATTAAATACGTTTAGTTAATCTTGATACTGGTGGAGAAAAATACTTTTCACAACGGTGTGAAATCTGCAATTTGTAGCAATTCAAGGAAACGGTTTGAAAAATATAGTTGATTTTCTCAGGAAGTAAATAATAACCTGTAATATCCCGAAACGTTATATGGAAATTCTAAGCAACATCTCTGAGCTTTTTTTATCATGGTGTTTTTAGCAGTAAGTCATACGATGTTAGAGTTATATCGATTAATTAACTTACACCGCCATCTATTAAGAATTTTTAGAACTAAACAATGAGTGCGAAAAGTTATCTGGATCACGAAGCTTTGCAAGAGTTGCAGAGGAACTACATTCGAGCTACTTGCTTGAGAGTCTGTCTTCGCGTTGGCAATGCGTGTATTAATGCTTTGAGAGCTTTCTTAGAAAAGCAAGAAGGTTCCAGGCTATTATATTAATCCTGCGTTTGGCTTCTCTGCAGGTGCCAGAATCATAACTGCCTTTTTAACCAAGAAGACTACTGAATTCTTCAAAAATATTCCAGGTTTATTTCAGGAAAGTTAATGAATTTAAGCGGAAAACAATTATTTTCTTTATTTTGTTCCTCAGGAAATTTTTAATATCATTAATTCTTGCAAAGATACATTCGCAACAGAAAATTGCAGTGACAATTGCATCGTCAGGCATTGCTGCTACTTTTTTTAGATGGTACACGAACAGCACATTCAGCTTTAAAGTTGCCTATTAGATATTCATAACAAACAAAACACAATGTGTACAATAAAGAAAAAAAAGACGTGGTATGGCTGTAGTGTTGCAAGAGAGTGAAATTATAATTTGGGATGAGTGTACTATGTCTCATGAGTAAAAGCATTCATTCGAAGCACATCATAGGATTATGCAAGATTTGAATGGCAACGATAAACTTTTAGGCGAAATTGTCTGAATACTGTCTGGGGACTTCTGGCAGACATTACCAGTTATTCCGATGAAATCAACGCATGTTTAAAAAAAACGTTTTTTATAGCGTAATGACGAGATAATGCGATTGGCCATGAACATGCGAGTATAAACGCAAAATAATCTAATCGCACAAGTATTTTCTAAGCAATTGCTGAGTATTGGAAACGGTGAAATTGAACTGTATCAAAATATACAGTACAACAAATAGCCAGACAATTTCTGCATTGCCGTTGAGACGAAAAGTGAACTAATTGAGAGTCTATTTCCAGATAAATTTAATTTTTCTCTGTAATCGCGCTGGTTTTGTAGCAGTTTTGTTTTCGGTAAACATTCCCGAACAGACAGGAATATTTGTGGATCGTCAATTGTCGACTGTCAAATACATATCCTGATGCATGTCGCAAGTTGTATTTATTGGTAGCACAAAGTCATTGGGAGTTGACACTTTCTAATGCAGGTTTGAATAAGGAGAAACAGTATTCGTCAACTGTTTAAAACAATTTTGACGACATACTATCCAACACAATCATTATTTTTTAAGGAGAAACTATATTACTTTCACGTTTGAAGACGTATTTCATAAAGTTTAACAAACACACAAATGTCCAAATCCAGATTTTACACCAGAGATGAATATGAAGCTTTAGTTTTAACTGAAGGTTTTGCGTTTCAATTTCAAATTTGCCACTTAGTTATTATGATATGCCGTCACTTGATAGTTGGGCCACCGACTTAGTTAACACTGATTTGCAACGTATAACAACAGAGCAATGACTCTGTCTTAGCTACAATTATTGCGAATAATGAGCCATTACTGACGGCTTTTTAAAAAAAGCTCTCCATTGATGCTGAACAAGTTGTCGATGAAAACAAAGCAGTAAACACTCCAAATGAATTTTTAAATTCCCTGGATACACCAGGAATGCGTCTACACGATTTCCGGTTGAAAATTGGCTCAACAATTTATTCTTTTTCGCGATTTAAACCCACCTAAATTACGCAACGGTACACGTTTCTACATAAAGTCAACAATATTTGTCGGAAAAGTTTAAAGGAGAAATGTTTGTGTTGCCACGTAATCCATTATTAGCGTCATAATTTTCAAACACATTTGAAAGGCTTCAATGTTTGATTCGTTTAGCTTTTGCAAAGACCATAAATAGATTTAAAGAACAAAAAATGTCTTCTTTCGGTTTGTTCTTGAAACATAAATATCTCTCTTATGGGCAACGCAATATTGCCTACTCACACGTGGAAAGTTATCATACTTTTCGTATTAGCAAAAGACTGGTTGATCAAGAACATTGTGCACAACTTAGTGCTTAGACAGTTTTCAGTTTTCAAATAATAGAAACAATAGTTCGAAGTCAATGTTATCTACTTCATTGAAAAAATTTAATTTTTATACATTTTTAATTTAGTTAGTGTATTTTGTAAAGAAGTTATTGATTACAAACTATAGAGAAAGCTAATGTGAATAAAATGTAGTGTAGAATCTAAAAGTGTATGGTGGTTTACGCTTAGTTTCTACATTCGGTTATTTTACAATCAGTTTCGATATTTACTATCACTTTCAATTTTTTTTTTTTTTTTTTTTTTTTTTTTTTTTTTTTTTTTTGCGGAAGTTATACTTACAAAATTTACTTAAAAAAATCCGAAACGTTATTGAGTAAAAATTTTCGATAATTGCTTGCAGTTCTGGCTAAGCTTTGGCTATGTTTGCATTACTGCTTATAGAAGTTCCTTAATAAATCAGAAAGGTGCTAAGCTTTTTTTTTGTATCCCTTCCTAAGTTTACACTAAAGTTCCAGAAACACGACTAACTTCAAACGGGAAGATCTTCGAATTTTTCAAGAGGCTTTCGAGATGATTTCAGGAAGGTTATTAACTTTTATCGGAAAACTTTCCGGGTTTTGGCTTGACATGATACTGGCAGAAATTGGCCACATCAGCTGCCCATAATTTTCCAGGAACATTTAGGGATCATTTTTAAATTGAATAACGCCCATTATCAATCTCATATGTTTTAAAATCGGCTATACTATTTTAAGCTCTATTAAAAATATTTATTTGATTCTATCAAAATAATGAGTTCAAGTTTATTTTAATCCAACTTCTTTGCCACAGCAACGCTTGGCTGGGTCAGCTAGTATATGTATATATTATTCACCGGTAAATAATATGCAAATGTGCTTACCATATTTTTAAAGATATCATAACATGAAGCATTGGAAATACCAAGAACAATAGCTAACAATCACAAAAAGACATATTGCACGAATTATAATATATCATATTCTCTGCAAGAACCAAAATGGGGAATAGCAAATTTCTTGTACTGCTTCGTTAGCTCAACCTTGTGAAATTATAGACATACCGAAATAACATTCATGGCTCCATTCATGAAGAAAAATGCTAATGTAGGCATTAATTAACATCATGTGTTTTCAGTGCAAATAGCATATTTAGACACAACAAGGCAATAATTTTTCCTTATAGATAGGCAGCAAGGAGGATTGCTTGCTTTAATGAGCAGTATAATTTCACCGCTACTTTTATAGATATAATGAAAAATTCAATTTTATTTTTTTGATTGGAGATTTTTCCCCTCATTTGGAGCATTTGTGATTGGTAGAGCTCGGTGCCTGTCTGACTCTGGCGCCGTCGTGCTCCGCACGACCTTGCACATAGGGACGACGCGGCCCTGCCCATACGTCATTTGAGTTTTTATAAATTAATTTATATTTTTATTATAAAATACGTAAAACCTGTAAAGTTGACCACCTTTGTAAGTTGACCACCTGTCTATGTTGACCACTTTTGTCAGGAACGGAATTTGTCCTATCTTGTATAATGAAGGAAAACCTCTGTAACTTAACCACCTTTCTATCTTGACCACCTGTCTATCTTGACCACTAATGTACCCCAAATTTGGTTTGGAGTATTGTAAAAAACATTTTTTAAGTTGACCACTTGGTTTATTTTTTAAAACTTAATTTAGCAAGTTATTTTATTTTGTTATTATTTTTTTATAGCTTTCCAAGAATATTTTTATGCCAGACCAGCATTTTACCAACTAAATAAAACAGCAGCATAATTAAACCTCCTTGTAAGTTTAACCACATTAGAAAACTACTAAGAACCCTTTTATTTTCCAAATTTGTTTTTCTTATGTTGTTCTATTTGAGATTACCTTTTGTGTACTCTCTGTTGAATGAAAACACGGTCAGTAGAAAAGTACAATGTATTTTTTTTTCAGTTGCAATATTTTGTGGCAACACTGGAATTGTACTAGAGTATAAGTTACTTGCATTGCAGTATTTCTGGTGCAAGGGATTAAGAAATAGAACATTTTCATTTTCAACTGCCTTTTAAAACTATGAGAGTCCAGTTTGTTGCTCTTGGTGTTATAGTTTTACATAAAATGGCTTCAAAAAGAAAGTTAGTTGAACATGAGATTGATAAAAAGTATGAAATATTAAAATTAATTGAAAGGGAGAAATCCAGAGAAAATTAGCTGACACGTATGAAATTTCCAAAACTAGTGTCTAATAAGTGCGCCAAACTTCAATAAGGAGTTATTTTGTTGAAAAGTAGAACATCGTGGTTATAAATGTATTAAATGTATGTGAGAAAAAAAATAGGCGAAAAATTTGTTATTTTTGATTAGCTACGAATTTTTAGGAACTATAAATATCAAATAACTTTTTTAAACAATGATTTTTTAAAATTTTTTTTTAATCAATTTACTGAAATTTTAAATTTACATGACACATTATACGTCATTCTGAGAAAATAACCTCTAAAAATATTTGAATAATATTTTAAATTATTGTTTCAAAGTAATGTTAAACAATGAAAGTGAGTTGATTGGAAAGAGTAAGTGTCATTTAGTCAAAAAATGAATACATGGTGCAAGAAATGACAAAAAAAAAAAAAAGAAAAATCATTACCCCCTTTATAAGTTGACCACCTGTCTAAGTTGACCACCAAAGTACTGCACCGCAAGTGGTTAACTTACACAGGTTTCACTGTAGTAGGTAATTAAGAAAATCATGAATTCATAACACATAAGTTTTATTGAAAAATTCAGATTACCATTTCTTTGCGGATTTCAAAACAGTTACTGATTTGTTCTTCAAGTCATGATACTGTTGAGGTGACATTTTGATACTCTTATGCCCTCTTCCATTAATATCATGGTTTTGCAAAGAAACTACCATGTGATTTCTTTCATTTTGCATTTTTTATAAGCTGAGAAAGAAATCTATTTTTTTGCAAAAAGTTTCCTGGATCAAAATGACTTTTTAAAGCACTCTTACGCATTTCTTAAAAAATGTTAATTATTGATTCTATCAGAAAACGAACAGCGATATTACGTTCCCCTGTCAATCTGGCCTCTGACTCTAGAATTACATCTTTAGCAAGCAAAAATGTTTTCATTCAAAATATGCTGTGTGTTTTGTGTTCTTTTTAACTAACTATAAAAAATGCTATTCGCAACTCCAAGAACTATAGGGGGCACTGCAGTCACTGTCTAATGGCCGACTTAAAAACTAAAACAAACGCATGTGGTAACGAAGAAAATGCTAAAAGTGTTGTGATTTTTGTTCGTATGTATGATATTTTTCGCTTTATTCTTTTTAAATTAATTTTCAAAGTCTTGTGGATATTCTGGCCCACGTAGAAAGAAATGAGAATTCAAGAAGCATTACTAAACGTCAAAGATTAATGCAAACTACGTAGTTCGTAGTTCTAAGCAGCTATTTCCACGATGTTGAATTCGATATTTATCAATTCTTGATAAAACTAAATAATTGTGGCCTGACAAGAACAACAATTAATGTTAGAAAATTCAATATGACATTACAAATTATTAACAAAAGAAGATGATACTTCTTTGCTTTGCTTGGCTAGCGCTTATTGTTTTGCATTTGTTGCTGAGTTATTTCTCTCGAATTCTCGAATCGGTTAATTTAAAATTTTTCTGTTTCGATTTTTCTAATTTCTGAGTTACGATTTAATTATATCAAGTTATGCAAATCATCTACAGAATTCTTACGGATATATGGTGGTAGTTTTCTTTTCAGTTGATTGACCATTATTTCTTTTTACTTATCGAATTCTGTAATCTTACTACCATTTTATTCCACTCATGATAAAAATTAAAAATGGTTTAACTAAAAACGCGAAATCTCGCCAAGGCTACTTTGCTCGCACAATACTAAAACTATAACCCTAAACAAATTTGGCGAAACCTTTCAGCTGAGAATAAAAGGAATAAAGTAAAAGCTTTCTCGGTGAAACATTTTTCATTTTGTTCTGCGATAATATATTCAAGAAAATATTTTGCATACCGTCCATTCCAACTAAACGCTGCTGTAAAAGATGGTTAGTTAAATTAATTTAAGATTAAAAAAAACTCATGTTCTTACAAATTCATACAAAACAATAAAAATTTTTACCTTGTATAACGTTATCCAAGTTTGTTAATCCAGTTTTCGCTTTCACCATTTTCAATCAACTCATATTTTAGAAGGAAATAAGGAAAACTAACATTATTTTGAGAAGCTCGAGAATACTACTAAGGGACGAATTAATTTCTGTAGCTGAAAGCAAACTAAGACTCATCGATTGCGTTAATAAATACTCAGAACAAACTGCCTGTGTTTACGTCAACAGACACACGTGGAACGCAACGTGGCAATGTTTTAGTTTCATCGGCAGTTTTGTAAATCACCGCAAGGTAGCGTATTCGAGCGCTGGAGTTCCGAATAGAGAAGTCAACTTAAAAATGATAAATAAAATAGTTAAATAATCCTTTTGGGCGGGCAAGGGCCCCTGGGCCCCCTAAAATCCGCTATTAGTTGCCCTCTTTACCCTTCTCTCCACTCAGGGCCTGTTTATTGAATAGGAAAATTAGACTATGGTCTATGTTATTTGAGGCCTTCAAATGGCTAAAACTGTTTTAGCAAATGGAAAAAAAACTGTTTGGCTACAAGGAGACCCGAAAATTGTTAAGCCTTGGGCCCCCGATATATTAATTGAGGGCCCTTGGTCAAGGTTCTGGGGCTCTAGGGGGCCTAAGAACCAATATAAGCATTTGAAACTAAGTTTGATTTACGGAAAAATTTAATAAAATTGAAAACAAAGCTCAAAAATTTTCGGTGCCCGTTCTAACTACGGCCCCCTCCTCTCTTCTCCCAATCCGGAGCCACCCAAAAACTTCTCTTGGCTGCCTTTTCTGCGCCTCATCTTCTCTCTACTTAGGGCCTGTTTACTGAATTGGCCTACTAGGCCGTAGCAAAGCCCCTGCTATTTGGTTACCCCAATTGGCTAAAACTATTCTAGCAAATGGAAAAAATTGTAATGTTTGACTACAAGAGGGCCCCGAAAAAGTGTTTGACCTAGGACCCCAATATCGTAATCGTAGCCCTTGTTCCATAGGTTTTTGGGGCTCTAGGGGTCCTAGAAAAAATATTAGCATTTAAAACTAAGTTTGATTTTCGAACATTTTTATAAAATTGAATGAAAACAAATCTCAACAATTTTCGGGCCCCTTCTGGCTCCGCCCCCCCCCGCGGTGCGGGGTCTTTCGGTACTAGTTACGCCACTCAGTTATATAGTTTATCGTTTGCCAACATTTAATGATCTGGATGCCGTCGGACCACAATGACGGATCTACTCATTTTTTGGCAAAACTTGTCTAACGTAAATATTTTTTCATGTTCAATTTTAAATCTCTCTTGGGCCCTTATGTTGTGGGGGCCCTCCCATTTGCGACATTTGAGATTTGGTAAATCTGCCACTGTCAGCCCTTTAGCAGCTAAAACAAAAGGCCATGGTCTCCATGACCTTTGAAGAATGAATAACAAAACCTTTTGGTAGGGGCCCCATAGCTGTTGTGTGTGCCCCGGATCCCACATGTATGATAAAGTTCCTGTTAGACAGCAGTAAAAGATGAGATAGAAAGAAAAAAAAAGGAAGGGAGCTCCATTTTTTCAAACTTTTTCTTTTCTTTCTTTCTTTTCTTTTTTAATTAAAAAGAGAACTTTTTTCTTACATATTTTCAACTTTAGATTTCTCCGGGGCCCCTCAGAACATCGGGGCCCTTAAGCAACTGCCTACTTTGCCTATTTAGTAATCCGGCCCTGCACTGCATATTCTGCAATTTACTTCGAGATTTGTTGTCGAGAAAGGGAAAAAAAAGCTAGCAACCCAAAAATACCACAGCAAGTATCAAAAATTAATTACTATAAAAAGTTTTCATAGGTGAAAGTTTCGTAGTGTGAAGTTTACGCAGCAAAAAAAAAAAAAAAAAAAAAAAAGTCAGCAGAATTTTGAGTTTTTTTTTCAGCAGAATAAGAAGCTTGTAAATGTTGTTTACATTGATTTTCAAAAAGCTTTCGATAAGGTACCGCATGTTGCTCTACTCAGCAAATTAGCTGATATAGGAATAGGAGGGAAAACTTTCATTTGGGTAAAAAACTGGCTGACCGTAAGGAAACAAAGGGTTGTTGCAAGGGGAAATTATTCTAATTGGAGTGAGCTTTTAAGCGGGGTTCCTCAAGGACAGGTGCGGATCCAGAGGGGGGCCATGGCCCCTCCCAAAGCCTTGTGAATGTAGGAATGTTTTTAAGAAAAAAACTATGAGAAGATATCAAAATTTAACACATGTGTTTTGCTGAAAAAGTATAGGCCTTAATTGGGAGATAAATTATGTCCCTATTCTCAAAACAAAACTTTTATTTCCAAAAATTTTCTCCATCTTTTACATCATTTCTTGATTAAAACTACAGACACTTGGACGATCTCTAAATGCTGCTGTTCTCAGAGTATACCTATTGTTCACAAGACCAAAGAGCGCCTAAATTTTCTTTTTTATGGCTTTAATTTCGAAACTAGGGAGAGAGCCCCCTTTTCCCATGTCCTTTCACAAATGCCTTGATATGTAGCAAAAAATTGCATTTATTTGGAAAACATGTCAACGGAAACTAGCTTATCCAGCCCTTATCACTTAACTTGCTTAAAAGCAACTTAAATGAAATTTTTTGGGACTTCAATTACAAACGATTTTTGATAGGACCCCCTCCCTCCCTCTCGAGAGGAGGCCATTTTGGATCTAGTTTTTTGTGACATAGGTAGTTTTGTTCAGGGGTTGAGTGTAGGGGAGCATATTGGAGATAGTGATCATAACAGCATTAGGTTCCGGGTTAAATTTGAAGTGTGCAAAGATGATAATTTTAGGTTTGTGCCCAATTTCAGAAACACCGATTTTGTTGCACTTAGGCAGAGCTTGAAAGAGGTTTTTTCGTCAGGGTTGGAAAATAGCGACGTAGATCAGCAGTGGATGGAATTTAAGGATAAACTTGCTAAAACCGTTGGGGACTATGTTCCATTTAGGAGAAAAGGTGTTAGTACCAAAATTTGGCCCATGTGGTTCTCCAGGGAGACTAAAGAAGCTCTTAATTATAAGCAAGCCACTTTTCGTAAGTTTAAAGAAACTGGTCAGAGTGCGGAGAGGCTCCAGTATGGTAAGGCAAGGCGAAATTTTAAGTATTTGGTACGGATTCAGAAAAGGGAATTGGAGCAAAGGCTGGCAGATGACATTGATGGGAACCCTAAGAGGTTTTTTGCTTACGCTAATTCCGGGAAAGCTCGAAACAGTCAAATTGGGCCTTTGGTTGATGAGCATGGAAATTTAATCCAAAACGATAGGGATATTGCAAATGTTCTAAATAACTTTTTTTCCAGTGTGTTTAACGATAACTGTATCTCAACAGTTGACACTAACAAGACACAAGCTATTATACAGCTTGAGGATTTTGTATTTTCCAGGGAGGAGGTTTTATTTCATTTGAGAAAGATTAAAGCAACTAAAGCTCCGGGACCAGATAATATTTATCCAAAAATTTTAGTTGAATGTGCAGAGGAATTAGTGGATGTTATTTTAAATATTTTCAATGCTTCTTATAACTCGGGGACGGTGCCAGAGGACTGGAAGCTGGCTAACATAACGCCACTCTTCAAGAAGGGGTCTAAAGGTATTGCTGGGAATTATAGACCTGTAAGTTTGACTTCGGTGATTTGTAAGATTTTCGAAACTTTGATCAAAATTAAGATCATGATGTTCTTAGAGACTAATAGTCTGTTGACTAGTTTGCAGTATGGTTTCAGGAAAGGTAAATCCTGTACTACTAATTTATTGCATTTCTACGACAAGGTTACCTCAGCTTTAGATAACAAAAAATGTGTGGATGTTGTTTATATTGATTTTCAAAAAGCTTTTGACAAGGTACCGCATGTTGCTCTTCTCAGCAAGTTAGCTGACATTGGAATAGGAGGAAAAACTTTACTTTGGGTTAGAAATTGGCTTACTGGTAGGAAGCAAAGAGTAGTTGTGAGAGGAAATCATTCTAATTGGAGTGATGTTTTAAGTGGGGTTCCTCAGGGATCAGTTTTAGGGCCTCTTTTGTTTATTATATTTATGAATGACATCAATGAAAATATTTCTGGAAGCATGAATTGTTTTGCTGACGATGTAAAAGTTATGGGGATTGTCGAAAATGAAGAACAAGTAAAACAGCTGCAAGAGGATTTAGATCATATTACTAAGTGGGCAGATAAATGGGGTATGGCAGTTAATGTAGGGAAATGTCAAGTGCTACACTTAGGTCTTGGAAATAAGCGTATGAGATATCGTTTACAGGGTTCAGTCATAAATCAGGCAGATAATGTTATGGATCTGGGTGTCTTTATAAATCAGGACTTCAAGTTTAGTCAACAGTGCAGTATTGCTAGTAACAAAGCCAACAAAATGCTTGGGTTCATCAATAGATCTATTTCAAACAAATCTAAGAAAGTTCTTCTGCCTTTATATAGGAGTTTAGTAAGACCTCATTTGGAGTATGCTGTTCAGTTTTGGTCGCCTTATCTGAAGAAAGATATTTTTGTATTGGAAAGGGTTCAAAGAAGGGTAACTAAATTAGTAAGGGGACTCTCAGATTTAGATTATGATACCAGACTTAATAGGCTTAACATGTATAGCCTGGAGCAAAGGAGAGTCAGAGGGGACATGATTCAGTTATTTAAATTTATCAAAATGAAAGATGTAAACGGATTAAATTTTTGCGGGGAAAGCAGGACAAGGGGTCATTGTTTTAAGCTATTTAAATCTCAGGCTAACTTGGAAATCAGGAAAAACTACTACTTTAGCAGGGTCGTGGGCACTTGGAATAGCTTACCGGAAGAGGCGGTAATGAGCAAGGGAGTGGATAGCTTGGCCATTGATCTTCATTGGGGACTAATTAATTGACTAGGACCAGCCTAGCTGGGCCCAGTGCCTGTTGCTGGTCGTCACATTTGTATTTGTATTTGTATTTGTGATGATAGCTTTAAAAGTAAGTTTTTGGAGGAGCTAACGAATCTTCCATCCCTTTCTAAAATATGTATAAATATAGTTAAAAATCGAATTTTTAGAGCCTTAAAGGCAAAATATTTCCAGCAAGGAAGGATTCTAAGCACCTTCACATTTCCTTTAATGTAAGCAAACATTACCTAAAGGTGCATTTTTAGGCTGGACAGCTGAAGAGCTAGAGAAGACCCCTCCTCTTCTAACTTCTCAATGTATAATGACAGACTATTTTGGTTTCTAAGTTTTATTTCCAAAAAGTATTTTGGGGCCGGCGCCCAAAACCTGACCTTTCTCCGTACATCATCAAAAATAGACAAAATGCGTTTTTAGTTTCCTAATTTTCAAGAATTACTCAAAATTTAAATTTTGAAACATTTTCGAGGGAGATTCCTAAATCCACCCCTTCACCTAATGTCGCGATACCCCGAAAATTGAGATTTTAAAACTTCATTTTAATAAAATTTCTGGGGAGTTCGGAGTTTGTTCAAAAATTTCCGATGGCCCCTCCCAAAACAATCGGTTGGATGCGCCACTGCTCAAGGATCAGTGTTAGGGCCTGTTTTATTCATTGTTTTTATGAACGATATTCACAAAAATATTTCTGGGAACATGAATTGTTTTGCTGATGATGTCAAAGTTATGGGGACTGTAGAAAATGAAGAACAAGCAAATCAGCTGCAAGAGGATCTAGATCATATTATGGAGTGGGCTGATAAATGGGGTATGGCTGTTAATGTTGGGAAATGTCAAGTGCTACATTTAGGGCATGGAAATAAGTGTACAAGTTATTATTTGCAAGGTTCATTCATTAGTCAAGCAGACAACATAGTTACTGATCTGGGGGTCTTAATAAGTCAGGATTTAAAGCTTAGCCAACAGTGCAGCATTGCTAGTAACGAAGCCTAGCTTCGTTACTAGGGTTTATCACGTTGCTTGGGTTTATCAATAGATCTATTTCAAACAAATCTAAAGAAGTTCTTCTGCCCTTATATAGAAGTTTGGTAAGACCTCATTTGGAGTATGCTGTTCAGTTTAAGGGTTCAAAGGCGGGCTACAAGACTAATAAATGGACTTTCTCACTTAGACGTTGATTCCAGGCTTAGAAGGTTAAAAAATGTACAGTCTTGAGCAAAGAAGAGACCGAGGGGACATGATTCAGTTGTTTAAATTTATTAAAATGAAAGATGTTACGGGGCTGAAGTTTAGCACTGAAAACAGGACAAGGGGTCATTGTTTTAAGCTATTTAAATCTCAGGCTAACATGGATGCTAGGAAAAATTATTATTTTAGCAGGGTAGTGAAACCTTGCAACAGCTTACCGGAAGAGGTGTTAATGAGCAAGGGAGTAGATAGTTTTAAGAGGGCCATTGATCTTCACTGGGGATTGTAAATTGACTTAGGACCAGTCTAGCTGGGCCCAGAGCTGTTGCTGGTCGTCACTTTTGTATTTGTATTTAATCATGCAACTTAATTAGCGCTCTCTGTGAATAAGGAATATATGAAATTTGTGAAAAAAATGTCTTTCGTGCTTAGTGAGCAAAAAAATATGTTTAAAAAATTACCTTTTGGGTAAAAATTGGAGTAAATGCGTATTTTGAACATAGATGCTTCTATTATTTTTCAATGTACGCATTTTACTCAGCACTTATAGCGTAGTTACAAGAAAATTCTTTAGCAATCAAATGATCAATGCACGCAATATATCTTTATCAAACAGCTAGGCTCGTACTCCTTTTTAAGAAGACTTAAACCTACAGATCTTTCCCATTTTACTGAAAGAAAAATGTTCATTTATTTAATCTGATACAGTTCCCTCAAAGGTATTTTAAAGATCATTCTTTACTTGACTTCTGATTTAGTGATAATAGAGATACATGTACCCTTGTGTCAGAAAAATTTCTGCCAAACCTCTCTCTTTGGCCTCTTTGTTCCACAAATATCCCATTTTCAATTTTTTTTAAAAGTTGATTGAAGCTCAACGCAGAACAATCACTGTGTTTATTTTTTGGTGGATTTGTTTTGCATTCATCTTTTAGCGATCATTTTAGTTCGTAGTAATATTCGTAATTCTATATTTTGCAATTATGTTGTTAAAAACTATGGAGCAGCATCAAACTAAAAAAACACTCCCAAATTTAATTGTCTATGTGTGTGTGTGTGTACTGTGTGCGCGCGCATTTTTATTATTATTATTTTTTTTTACTTGTTACTTATTCCCTAGTACCCAAGGGGTTCGCCAACTTCTTTCGGAGTTTGGAAGTGATTCGTATTAGGGAAAAGGTTGGGAACCGCTGCCTTAGAGCATCCTTAAATCTAGAGGGGAGGGGGAGTTTTGTGTCTTTAATTAGAATATGCAAAAATATGTACGACAGTGTAGCATTATAAGAATTTGAAGCTGAAGAAAATAAAATTAACAGTAGTAAAAAGAAAAAATAAAAGAAAATTTGAACTTTTGACATCTTGAAATCAAGTGCTATTCGCAATCTTGAATGGTAGACCTGCATGTGCGTACGTAGCATGTGTGTAGGCATGTGGTGCAGGTGTGGTCATGGACGCAAGCGCCCGGGTGGGGGCGGATTCCGGTAGACAGTGCTGGTGGTGGAGGATGATGGTGCTGCTCACAGAGGACCTGGGGGCAAAAATCAAAGAACTCGGACGTCATTCAACGGTCAAGGGAAAACAATAAGGAATTCGTGATTGCTCAAAAGAATCTTTACTAATAATAAAGTTCAAAGTCTCTCTGTCAGGAGGATGTCTGGATCACTGTGACGAGCATAGCGCCTAGACCGTTAGGCCGATTTTCATGAAATTTGGCACAAAGCTAGTTTGTAGCATGAGGGTGTGCACATGGAAGCGATTTTTCGAAAATTCAATTTTGTTCTTTTTCTATTTCAATTTTAAGAACATTTTCCGGAGCAAAATTATCATAAGATGGACGAGTAAATTACGAAATTATCATGAAGTGGAATGGGAGAGCGAGTGAACATAGCCAATTGGCGAGAAATTCGTCATCCATTATTTGTAAATAGACAGGCGAACCAAATGACCTTTTAATTTTCAACTACGGGCAAAGCTGTGCGGGTACCACTAGTATATAAATAAAACTAAAACTGTAGATGGACTCCCGAGTACTCGCTTCAGTGTGGAATTTGTGTCAATTCAACTGTAAATTTGTAACCATGTTAACAAACACACCAAAGGGAATTTTTAGGTATGAAAAAAACTTTCAATTATGCTTTTTAAAAAAAAAAAACTTTGTCCTTGCAGAACATAAGGATCTGCTGTGAAATTTAGGAAAACGACTTCATCAACAAGGGGGAGGGATGGCACAATAAATGACAAAGATTCGACACCTTGGAGAGTGTTATCTCAGGAGTGCCCATCTCTCCAAGGATAAAGGTGCACCTCCCAAGAACGAGATCCTGAAATGAGCTCAAATCCCCTACAAATACACCCCCCCCTTTTAAAAATTTCAATGGCCCTGGAATTAAAAATTGATTTCCTTGTATGAGTGGCACAGTGAGATTTGCATTTGGGGTTTAAATACAAAAAAAAATCAGTTCTAGCTAACTTTAGAAGCTTCAATCAATGTACATCCTATGTATAAAAACGGTTTTTTTTAATGGTATGAATTATAAGCAAATTTTTTCAGCTCCATGCAAGCAAATTTATGGGAAAAGTTCGCTTAAAAAATAACAAAATAAAATACATAAATTTATGGATTCTAGGATCCCAATTAGTAAATAATACATACACATATGCTATATTTTTAAGACTACAGAACCAATAGGTCTCTTAAATTACTTCTGGGATTTAAAGCATTATTTTGCCGAAAATATTGTGAAATACATGAAAAGGTGAGGTTAATCAACAGTTTAATCACAACAAGAATATTTTACAGACTGTTCAAAGTATTTCAAACATTATCACATCATTCTGCAAATTTTAAAAGCAAAAGTTCAATTTTTTTTCTTCTTTCTTTGAAAACAACAGAAAGCACATATTGAGGATAGAAGCAACAACTTTATACATAACAGTAGAAAATATGGCACTTTAATGTAATTGCATAAACATAAATGAGATTCAAGAGCGATTTTTTAGTATAAAGGTACAAAAGTGATTTTCATTTTATAAAATTTGATATTTATCTTTTTTTTTTCTAGAAAACAAATGTTTAATATTTTAACAAAATAACCATACACATTTTAGTAATGTACAAAAAATTGCTTTTAAAACTCAGATTTAAAAATTTGTCAATGACTTTGCAACACTGTTAGGAAGTTAGCCAAAACAGCAACTGTGTTTCAGAAAAAAGAATATTTCTTACTTTTCGCATCTTTGAAAAATAAATGAATAAATAAAATAATGTATGAAATCAGAATGACTTACAATTTTCAAAAATTAAATATATTCTGATCAAACATTTTTTTTGAGTTTACCTGTTGTGTTTTTTTTACAGATTGTTAGATGCTGGTTATTAACACAATTTTGAAAAAATATACATGTAACATAAAAAATAAATAAATAAAAATCCGAAAAAAAAATAAATAAAAAACAACACGGGGGGGGGGGGGGGAATATTGTAGAGTAACATTGGTCAGAAATGGAAATTTTGGAAAAGAGCTTATTATTATTTTTCCAAATTGCAATGCAAACATCTTCCAAAATTATGTTGCAAAGACATTAAGATAAATTAATAAATTAGTTACAGCTATATTAAAATAGGAAAAATATTTGATCAAAAATCCCCTGTAAAGGATAACTAAAACAGACCAAAGAACTAAAAACAATGCATTTAACAACAACAAGAAAGAAACGATCAACATTTCTTTCATTTTCATAAAATGAGACAATGGGGACAAAAAATACTAGCGTGCTCCAAATCAGGTCCAACTTCCGGGGTAGGCGACCTTTGCCACCGCCTAAGGTGTCAGATTTTAGGGGCAGCAAAATTCACGATGGGAAAATGTAAAAAGGCAAAAAATAATGAAAAACTCAAATTTTTCCCTTATTTTTTTTCTTTCCAGCTCAAATTGCAGCAATACATGAGAGTATACTCGATAAATATATATATATATATATATATATATATATATATATATATATATATATTATTCAGAAGAGGGCGGCGAGGGGATCATGGGGCGGCAAAATTAATACAAAACTGGTTCTATCCAAAATATTAAAAAATAAATTTGGAACTATTTGGGTCATATTACTGCATTTGTTCCACTAAGCAAAGCAAATTCAAAACCAAAATTTGGATGAATCAGTGGCGGATACGGGGGGAGGAGAGTCATGATCCCCCCTCCCCAAACCACGGGGAAATTTTTGAATGTTTGCTTGAAAACATATAAAAAAAATGTCGCAACCATGAGAAAAAGTAAATATCTTTTTGAATGCAATTTTTTTGGGCATTACATGAAGTGGTTGACACAAAGAAGGGGGGGGGGGGGCGTTGGGAGTCGTGACCCCCCTCATCTGTGACAACACTTTTTAATCTGTTATAAGGTTCATTGCATTTGAGTAGTGAAAATGACTGCTTGAAAAAGAAAGAAAAGAAAGCCTAACCAAAACCACAAGAGTAAATAATTTTTGAATTCCCTTTTTTGGGGGTATTACATGTCACTTTTTAATTTATATGTAGGCAATAAATTAGCTGTGCTTGAGGCAATCTCTTCTTCGCGGCAGCTGTCTTCAGGCACCAGTATAATGAAAAGAAGTGTCTGCCGCCCGATCGCTTTTTATAGAACAAATTTAATCGACGATAGAAATTGTAATGTGTCAATACTTTTTACGTAAAGTATCTGTAGATTATTCTTTTCTGTTGTGATTTCTAGATAGTTTCGTTTTCGTTCGTGCTGAGTTTATTTTTAAAGGAGCTGTAAATAATTTAAATCAGCGTTTTGGACTTAATGACGGGAAAGAAACGTAAAATTTTAGTAGTGTTTTCCCGAAACCTCGTTAAACGAAGGTTTCTGTAACTAGCCCATCGTATTAGACGGAAACTGTGCTGAAAAAAGCCGCGTTTGTTGTCTTTTTTGAAAAGTTAAAAAAACTGATGAACCGAAAACCGATGGAAACATAACTGGAGTTCTTATATCAGACTGCGACGTCTTCATTCGCCTCTGATTTTTTGACATTTGAAAAGAATCGACGAGTATTCATCAATGTCCGAACTACATTCATAAAATTTTTTATTTTAAAGAAGATCCCCCAAAAAGGGAATCCTGTATCCGCCCATGGGATGAATTGAAGAATGGTTAGGGGTTGTAAAAAGTTAAAAGTTTTATTGCTCGTTTGTAAAAATTCACTGTTTACAATTCACTTTAAAACAAATCAATTAACTGTTACAATTTGCTAAAATTATTAAGAGATGACTTGGGCACCTTCTCCTGTTAGTTCTACTGCACTTAGAAACATTTTCAACGTCTAAGAAGGTGATGTTGATGTTCAAAGATGTTACATTAGCTCTCAGTAAAAGGAAGAAAATATTTTTAGTAACAATAACATTTCAGATACTTCAATTATGACGTTTGTAACTGTAAAATACATTTTCCATAATATTTTATACTTTGTTACATCATTCATAAAATTCTGTCAACAAAATATCAGTATTTTAGTAAAAACACTACTTTCTCCCTGTTAAATCTGCATCTTCAAGTACTGAAACTTTGCAACCCCTAAATATTCACCAATTCACTTGATTTTCCCTTAATCCTGTAGTACCACATGGAACAAGGGCATACTGGCGGAGGAGATGAGTTCAAAATTTTTTGTTTTTGAGACCACTAGTCGTTTATATATGCAACCATTAAGTAGCTTCAACATCAGAATCTAAGAGTAATATACAGAGGATTAAAGAAATCCAACCTCCCTGCTGAGTAATATCCTAAGCTAGGCGGCTTCATCACATGTAAAAATAAATGATAATAACAACAATAAACAATACATATTAATCAAAATTTAATATGTTCCATATTTTAACCTCAAAAAACTGTTTGATACCATTCATTTCGTTTTCGATTTATATTTTTACTTTAAATGTCAAAATGAGTATATACAGTCAAATCTGATATTTAACTTTCAATTTTAACTGACTATCCAATTTTATAAATTTTTTTTTTTTTTTTTTTTTTTTTGTGTGTGTTGGCTAAATACATTAGATAGTGAATACAAGTTACTTGCTTTATTCGAAAGATCTTGGTGTATGACTACTGTTGGAATATAAATACTATGACTGATAAATGTTATATCCATTTTGATCTAATGGGAAGGAAAAACCACTGAAATTTTTAAAGAAAGATAACATGAAATGCATACCTAAAATCTTATACAAACTATTAACCTGAACTTAAATGGAAATGTGGGAGGATTCCCATTTTTCTGAAAAAGATGCAGACAAAACTGCTTCTGTTAACAATTTGCAGAATTTCCCCTCTGACAAACAATTTACAATGGAAAATAACCAATAAATGAAACTATATTAAGATTTTTACACTTTATTGTGATGTAACTTTTAAAACAGCAAAATATAGCTTATAGAACATATCAGATGAAAAGTTCCTGAAAATATAGTAATATTTTAAAATTCAATGACAGTGTCAATGATGGAATTGCATAATTTATAAGGTGAATCAAGAGATAATACATAGAAAAAAAATCAATAAGTCATTTGAAAGAGAAATAGACTTGAATACATTGTTGAAGGAAACAAAGGATTACAAACTGAATTATGTAAATTAAAACACTCAAAAATCTCGGTTTATCAAACTTTTTTTTTAAATATAAAAATATAAACTGCTCAAAATGACTGTAAAGAGCAGGCTGTCTGCATTGCTTCAGCTTAAACGTAAATCAGGACAAAAGTAATAGTGGTCAAAATCAAGTTGATTATTATTTCACAAAACCCCATATTGATACATACTTATAATTAGACAGTATCTGACTTGTCAAACTTCCATCATTCAAAAAATTACTGTAGATATCATCACATGATGAAGAATAATTATCTTTATTTTCAAGCAAATATTTTAGCAATTTTACTTTGATGAAACATTCCCAATCAGGTTCATTTCATTTTATAGCATTTTGTGACAAGTGGTAAATTAGCCTAAACATTTACCATGTGGCCCTGTAAGCCAATTTCTTATTTCCTTTTTAAAAATTACATTTAGAGTGCTATAACCAGAATCAAATAAGAGCTAAGAAAATTTATTTTCTCAATCAGTTAAAAATACCTTAATATGTTTAATGTGTATAGTCTTGAGCAAAGAAACGTAAGAGGATATATGATCTAATTATTTAAATAGTTATTAAAATGGGGAATGTTTATGTGCTAAATTTCTGCACAGATGGCAAAACCGGGGGTGATTGTTTAAAGTTTTTCAAATCCCAAGCTAATCTTGAAATCAGGAAAAATTATAACTTTAACAGGATTGTAAGCATTTAGAATAGTTTACCAAAAGCAGCTGTTACTAGCAATAAGGTGTTTAAGGGGTCTCTTGATCCTCATTGGAAATCAATAAATTGACTGAGACCAGTCTAGATGATCCTAGAGCCAGCTGTTGTTTGTCAACTTTACCTTTGTTTTTTTGGTGAAAATAAAGATCTATCATTATTTGGTACCTTAATAACAGTGTCACAGAGAAAGGAAGGCCAGCAGAGGCAAAATGCTGATGTCCCAACACCCAGGAAAAAAAAAAGGAACCGCAAATGGGAGAGGATTTTAGGCAGGGGTTTGAGCGGGCATCTGCACATTAATATTTTGCCCTTGTGCCTGGGTTAGCTCATGAGGTACAGTTTGAAAATGCAATTTAATGAAGTTTTTGACAAAAAATACATGAAACATTTCAAAATGTTATAAAATATTAAAATCTACTAAAATGTTTCACAAGAAAAAGCTATAAAAATTAACACAACAAGATTACTTTTCATTTTTCTTCGTATGATGTCCAGAGTGTTTTTCTAAAAAATAATACTTCGAAAATATTTGGGGGCAGTAACTACACTTATAGGAATGACTAGTTAAGTGAAGACGCTCATGATATGTAAAATGGCATTTCTTATCCGTTGAATAGGAACAATGCCGACATTGAAATTTCAGGTTATGTCTGTTTTTCATCAAGGAAGCTGAAAATAAAATTTAAAAAATATATATATGAGTAAAGCATATGGGAATAAAAAAAGGAACAACTTGGTCAATCATATGATATAGAACAAAAACCAGCATTCAAAATGTTCAAAAAAGGATATAGATTTACTTTTGAAACTAAAATAGTCAACATACAAATATTAATGACCTTTCAAAACAAAACAATCACAATGAATAACAAAAATATACTGATGAAAAGACAACTGATATTTTAAACTAGTACAGTTTTTAAAAATATGATTAACTTATACATCATTGCATAAAAAAAATGCTAACAGCTAACTGTTACATATTACATACTAGGAGATTGTCTACAAATGACATCATGCTTTGAAGAACAGAGGGGGGGGGGGGGGGAAATAGTGCCAGTTTGTGCTGACATGTAAAAGGGGAAAGGGAAGAAGAAAGATGAAATGTGACATTTCGCGAAAAAGGGGAGGGGAGAATCAGTAATGCAACCAGAAATTATCTTCTGGGTGGGGTTTTTAATCAAAACCATGCTTATATGTATATAAACTACTGTACTAGGATTGATTATATGGGTTAAAATCAAGGCTTTTGGGAGAGGTTTCAACCCCAAAACCTCCCCCCCCTGGCTACACCACTGGGGGTTAAAAAAATGTGTTATCATTTATGGGCAATAACTACTTTAAATCTTTTAAGATAAACTGTTAAAACTATTTTATTTTAAAAATCTCATTACAATATAATTAATATGATATATAATATTACTATTGAGAAAGTTAAACTATTTGAACTAACATGAGTAGAGCAAAACTAATATTCAATAAAATCATTTCATATTTTAATTCATTTTTTGTTAAAATTTTTAATGTACATTTCTTATTAAGATTTAAATGTTTTCAAATTCCTAACTAAATGGTATGCAATATTACCAAGCTAAGAAACTAGCTACTTTTATTTTAGCCTACTCTAATAACAATATTTTAATTAAACTGTTAAGCATTATTTATCTTACAGTTACTTTGAAAATATTACATAAGAGAAAACGAATCAACATTGAGCTGCAGTGCTATTATATATTACAGACAAGAGAAAAAAGAAAAGTAAGTTATACGGATACTTTCTTCAAATTAACAAATTGGGATGGCTTTTCAAAATATTCTTATACTTTACAACAAGAACATGACAGTTTGAAGTATACTACACTGACATTATTTCTTCAGACAAAAATGTTTCAGAACAGAACAACATTGTTCAAACTAAAAAAGAGAAAGATAGATATACAAATCAGAAGAGCTGATGAAGTTTGAAATCTGAAAATAAAAAGGGATATATGCATGAAAATATCAATTTTTTAAACAAATATTGCTTTAATTTTCAAATATTCAAAAAAAAAAAAAAAAAAAAAAACTTTATATAGTGGTACTTAATATATATTTAACCTCTTAAGCACTTCTACATAAATGACATAACAACCTTGAATTCATTATCATTTTTTCTTTTTTTTTTTTGACATTAATCACATACTATAGAAATTTTCTCTAAAATCATTTAGAAATTCATTTCATTTTGATCAGTAAGAACAACTGACTCTTCTTTGCTCCAGTCTATACATATTTAGACATTCAAGTCCGGCATCATAATCTGAATTTGAAAGCCGCTTGCTAGTCTAGTAGCTACTTTTTTGACCCTTTCCACTAAAGAAATATTATCTTTAAGACAGGGATGCCCAACCACTAAGAACAAGGTGCACCCCCTAAAGGTTGTAAAGACCTCTTAAAAAATGAGAATAATACCCCTCAAAACACCCCCCTAAAAATTTTAATGCCGCAGAGTGCGCCATAACCCCCCCCCCCTCAGGTTGACACCCCTGCTTAAGATAAAGAGAGGAAAACTGAACAGCATACTCCAAATGAGATCTTACCAAACCTCTATTTTAAAGCAGAAGAAGGAATAGGATTGTAATTCCTTCAAAGCTTTAGTAGCCTATTCCCTATTGGAATCGAGAATAGCTATACTAAAGCTATTCCTGTTGCAATTCTAAGCTGAGCCCCTAGATTCCGAGGTGGCTGACATACCCTTCTGGAGCAACTGATTGTATGTGTCAGAAGTACTTTGAAGGACTCATCAATAACATTCAGATAACTCCCATTATTCAAAAGAGAATTAAATTTTCCACAAATTGCACGATGTAAAATGTCTCAGTGCGATGCTGTGGAAGAAAAGTTCATATGTATAACGAAATTTTAATTTGCAAAAAAAAAATATGTTTATACAGCAGTACTTAAAATGAGAAATTAAAAAAAAAAAAAAAAACTATTCATGTTAATACAACGTACACCTATTGAAGCATTTCTTCGAATTTGTACCAAATAAGATTTGAAAGAATATTCAATACATGAGAAATACAATAATTTTTAAAAAGCACTAAGTACATCACACTGACGATTGAAAAGTAATGAAATATTGTAAAAAGTAAAAAAATCATTTCATTTCTTAAATAATCCTCCAGCCAATACCGGAATTAAACCCAGATGTGCACCTATTTCCCGTTCCCCCTTTCTTTGAAAACAGGCGTTTTGAGCATTATAAATACAATTATAACACATTAACTAGAAAATAACAAAACTGTCATTGATCCAAATCCATCAGCTTTCAGTTGACAATGTTTACAACAGCAAAGTGTCTTCTTAACAGTACACGAGAAATAAATATGACTTTTAATGAAGAAAATGTTCAAAACTTAGCCAGAAACTTGTGTATTGGAGTATAAAATTCTAAACAAATCTGTATATGGGCATAAAATATGAAATTTGACTCCTGAAAAGTTGTAGCTTTGAAATCAAGTTTTCAAGGTTGTGCTACTCATAAAATTACTTCACACATTTGGCAACGGAAGTTTGATTGTTTTGTAACCATTCGTATCGTGGAGGTTGATTATGTTTATGGTGTTTTGCAATCTTAAATATGTGTTTTTAGATTAGGCGTGGTTTGATGATATTTTAAATTGCCTTGTTTTGAGAAATATTTTGCTGTACCTGTACACGAGGAATGTTTATTACTTACACCTTTTTTCGATGTATCCCTAAAATCTTTCTCGTAGATACGAGGACTGGAATTCGGAGATGGTAGCGTCTGAAATGCGTTTTCTAAATACTGATGCAATTCTCTTGTAATGCAAAGCGCAAACACTACCCATTCAGCCATATCTGCATCAGATGGTAACTTGACTGATGTCGAACAAGTGGAAAAAAATGGGGAAGCAAATGAGAGTTTCATGCGAGACGTTGACAGACAGGCTTTGTTTACGATACCCCGCTGGATGAGTGGACGCAGAAAGTCAAGAAATAAGATCAAATACGTCAAAGTTGATGTTCCTTTCACATCTGAGAGTCCAAGCACTGAAAATAAAGATGATATCTCCAAAAGCAAGAAAAAGAGCAGTGATAAATCGAAGAATTTTTTCACCAAATTATTTCGTCGAAATTCTACTCGTTCAAAGCCTCCTGCGGACGCTATTCCAAAGTCACCATCTTCGCTTTTTTATTTGATATCTGCCTCGAATTCGGACATTCGATCGAGTAATTCCATCTTTTTTCATTCCTTTGATTACCATGAAATATTCAAAGATAAAATTCCTGCGGTATGTGGGATCAAAAATCATGGAAATACTTGCTTTATGAATGCCGTGATTCAATGCTTGAGCAGTAATGATAGCTTTGCTGAATATTTTGTGATGGATCACTATAAAATGGACTTTATGAGGAGAAATAAAGTGCATTGTAAGAAATATGGCACTCACGGAGAAGTAACACAGCAGCTTGCTGCTTTGTTGAAATCTTTATGGTCTTGTCAGTATTATTCCAGCATATCTGAAAAATTTAAGATTTCTGTTGCAAAATATGGATCACAGTATGAAGGATCTGAACAACATGATGCTCAGGAATTTCTATTATGGCTTCTCGATAAAGTCCATGAAGACATGAATACAGCTCCAAAACAAAAATATAAAAAAACAAAAGTAATTGTGCTGTGAAATTTTTAATTTATTTCATAGATTTGTTTACATTTTAAAACTAAGCTAAGCAGATATTTTCATTAGAGAGTCAATAATCCATACAGCTAGGGACCATTAATTATAGTTTAGGATCTTACTGATTTTAGGGCCATATGATAATGATCACGTTGTTTTGATTTATTAAAGTAGACTAGAAATGTAAACAAAGTGGGTAAAACGCTTAAATTTTCAATATTACAAACATACATAGGGAAATATGCTGAGTATTAGAAATGTATTCATTGAAAACATGGAGGATCATAGGGGTCATGCTCCCCCCTCCCCCCACCATACCATTAATAATATTATTTGTCCATTATGTTCAAATACTTTATGAATGAAATGTAAAATATTGTAGTAATCTTTTCAATTTTTCTTTCATTTACATTCATTGCTCATGAACTTAATCAGTAACATACCTTATTCCTGGCCAATTTGGTGCTTTTTACTGACAAAAACTAAATTTTTTAGCATGCCCCCCCCCCCCTAAAATTATAATCTGTATCTGCTCCTGTGAAAACAATATAATACAAACTGAGAAACTCTGGGATTTTCAGTAGATTTGATCAATTTGTAATCAACTTTAAAACTTAGTTAAAAGCTATTTCAAGTTTTTATCTTTGTATATGATACATTAACATTAAGTCTTGTTCATTAACCCAACTTAGTTTCTCTAAAAGTGCTACGTATTTATCACTTAGTCAAATGCTAAAAAGAATGGAATAATAAAAAACATTTTGAGAGCACATTTTAAACATTGGCAATTTTTGGCACTGTACTGTACAAATATATTTATAAAAAGAAATTATTTGAGTATTTTTAAATACTCTTTTTATTATTTTACATCTAAAAATCAGTGTTAGAAATAAGTGGTGATTAAAAATTAAGAAAATTTCATAGTTATACTGTCAAACTTGCTTGTAACGAGCACGAAGGGACTGCAATATTTGCTCCTTATAACTGAGTGCTAATACAAAATTGGTTCGTGAAAAAAAAAATTGTACATGCTTGCTTTGTTTGTTTTTTATTTCTTTACCATACCAAAGAAGTTAGTTCATTTGTTTTGAACTTTTTATAGTTTCATGTGTGATTGTTTTTCGGGGAATATTCAAAGAGGGGGGGGGGGGGGGGAACTATATTGTCATTTGTACCGATGGCTTTCAAAAACGTTTGAAGCCGTTCTTCACATCAAAAGTTATTGAGTATGTTAAGAATAGCTCAGCTTCAAATTCTTTATATTTGTTGTTAATAGTCTTTGCTTTCTTCTTTTTCAATTTACATTTGCTTGAATTTAAACTACAATATCTTTGGAAGTAATATTATAAACTTCAACTAATTTATAATTTTTGAATACATCTTCACTCGTAAATTGAAATGAAAAACTGCACTCATCATTGGTTCTCAAGATTTATGACTCATCCCTAACTTTCAGTTAATTTCGAAATGTTGGAGGAATTTTCCAAGAAATGATTAGCTGAGCTAAGAGTCAATGGAAATTGTATAAATGCCAAAATTATTGCTCTCTTTAATCTTTGCTCACTAAAAGCGAGTAATGCTCCAATATATTTATCATTAAACCAACCAAATGTTTTTGAGTTTCTCGTTTAGTCCAAGTTCTCGTTAAATCACGACTCATTATATAAGCGAGTTCGACTTTTTCCAAAGTGTCAAATTTGAAGGATGAAAATTTTACTGCATCAAATATCTTCTTAACTCATTGTGAGTTAATGAAATTAACTTTATCTTTTCAGTTGTGATCTTTTTTCTTTATAGGCTAGTCTTGGTCGTTCTGATGAGGAGATTGCAGCAGAAACTCTTGCTAATCATTTAAGGTGTAACAACAGTTTTGTACATGATATGTTTCAAGGACAGTTTCGTTCCTCTCTCTGCTGTCTGGGGTGTGGCCGGTTCAGCAATACATTCGATCCATACCTCTGCATTTCTTTGCCAGTTCCAGATTGTCAAAGCATTCCAGTTTCTGTATTTTTAGTCTTGCTTAGAGAAAGAACCAAAATGGTGAGTATTGCACAATGCTTCTTAGATAGATACTTGATTATTTTCATTAAAATTAAGTCGGGTACTTGACCATTAACAGATATCATTTGTGGTATTTAAATCTTGAAATTTATTTTTCATTTTACTGTCAGCATTTAACACACCTTTTATTTTTTCTTCAGAAAGGGTTTTAGTATTCTAAATCATTTTATAAAATTTCATTTTCTCTAGTAAAGCCTTAGTTTGTTCTCAAAAATGTTTTTTTCAGTTCAACTTTTTCTGTTAGTAATGGCGGAATTGCTTATGATTTATGTATATAATTAATTTTTAAAATTTAATTAGTTTTTAAAAGACTTAAAGATAAAACCTAATCATATTTTAAAACTTTTAATGTACACTTTAATGGCAGAATATCATTTTGAAAATTCGAATTCAACCTTTTCTGACTTGTTATTTTTTTAATTTTTAAATATTGATTTTAATTCTTTTCTTTAAAAAAATATTAAGTGTATTTTAAATAAAACAGAACTTATTTTTTGAATTTTTGCATTTAGGTTAAAGTGAGTCTCTTAATTGATTCCCAAGCAACGGTAAAAGAGCTGCGGGAGAAATTAAATTCTAATTTTGGAATTTCTGAAAAAAATGTAAGTGTACTTGTTTCAAATTTTTTGAAACTTAATGTTCTTTAAAAACTGTGCAACAAAGAGTATTATCAATGTTTCTGTATTTAGTTGATGCTGAGAATTTTTGTTGAAAAATTAATAACATTTTAAACTCTAAAGAGTTCTATATCATTTCTATTGCTTCTTAAATGTATAACATTGTACTTGCTGTCTATAACCTTCCGTTGAAAAATATTGGTATTTGTTTAATAAACATAAGATGCTATTTTTGGTATAAAAAAAAATATAGTTCTAGTAAAAGTATGAAAGCTTATTTTATAAAAGACATAACCTTATTTTGCATTTTAATGCCTAATTTTTCTTTATTGTTTATTTTTATACTTTTCAGTTTTTGGTATTAGTTTCATATGACACCTTATGTGTGAGATTTTATGTAAAATACAATGAGATTGGTAATTAATCACATTAAAAATCAAATGCTTTCCAAGTTAATTTTGTTGCGAGTTAATTTCCTCACTTGGAGCAAGCTTATTTTGAATATATGTTCAATTTATTTTTTCACACTTGCAAAAAAGCTAAAAAGTCCCTAATTTTACAGTCTTTTTATTTTGATATAAGTGTCGCTACTTAAGAGAAGGATTCAGGGCTTTAGTTGGGGCAGATGTCCTGTGTGCTGAGCATCCTTCATTTCAAAAAATAAAGCTAACAGCGTACATTTAAACAATTTGCACCTGTGTGTTTTCAACTCTAGGACTTTTTTCTTTCAAAAGCGTTAAGTACGCTCAGGCAACAAAATTTTCAAATGTTGCTTCAAAAGTGAGTAATGGTTAATGCAAATTACTAATATTTTCTGACCTTCTGCCAGTGGCGTAGCTAGACCCGACTTTCGGGGGGGGGGGGTTACTTCTTTTACATATATATAATATATATATATATATATATATATATATATATATATATATATATATATATAATATGTGTATATATATATAATCGCTTGGAATTTTTTCCTTTTCTTCTTTTTTTTTTCTTTCTCTTCTCTCTTCTTTTTCTCTTTTTTTTTGAGACTAACATTTCGGGGGGGGGGGGGGGGTTTGTCCCCAAAACCCCCCCCTTAGCTACGCCCCTGCCTTCTGCCATAGGAAGCAAGTAGTGTACCACATTGTGCTCTTGACTTCCTTTTGTCAAATGTTTATTATTTTTTATGTTTTTTTTTCTTAGACCTTATTTGTAGAAATCATAGAAGGTAAATTCCTAAGAACATTTTCTGATGTGGATCTTGTTACTTGCTTGAATGAAAGTCAAGATATTTATGCCATTGAAACTCCACCCTCCACTCCAGATTCGGAAAGGGAGAAACTTGTAATGGTTATTGTATGCAAGCTTGAAACTGGAAAAGTGTAAGTGAATCTATTTTTATCAATACATAATTAGGTTGTTTTGTTGGCTCTCTTAAAATCAAATCGTAATAATTTGACTTAAAAAAATGGATCTAGAGAAAAATCTTATTTAAGATGCGTAAATACAATACTTTCACAAAACCAAAAGGTACCACTTGTTCCACCTTACAACATTATTCATTTTCAAAGCATTTTGCAATCAAAAGTTTCAAATACAAAAGTGATGACCAGCAGCAGGCCCTGGGCCCAGCTAGGCCGGTCCTAGTCAATTTATCAATCCGCACAGAAGAGCAAGAGTCCTTTTAAAACTTTTCACCCCATTGGGAGAAACAGCTGCTTCTGGTAAACTATTCTAAATGCCTACAACCCTGTTAAAGTAATAATTTTTCCTGATTTCAAGATTATGCTTGTTAAGTCAGACCAAACAACGTAAGTAGAAGCACAAATTTGCTTCTACTTACGTTGTTTGGTCTGACTTTACTATTCAGCACAAAGGTATTTATTTATCTTATTATGCTTGTTATTTGAAAAGCTTAAAACAATTACCCCTGGATTTGCTATCTGTGCAGAAGTTTAACCCACAAGTGTCCTTCATTTTAATGAACTTAAATAACTGGATCAAACCTCTCTTACTCTCCTTGCTCATGGCTGTACATATTAAGCATTTAAGCTGCAGCCGAGATGAATGTATGAAGCTTCCCCCCCCCCTCTTTTTTATAATCAAGAAAGACTGATGCAACCCGCGCTTCTTTTCCTGTTTAAACAGTTTATTTTGTGCACTGTATCAGTCTTCTTACCATGTGAGTTCACAAAGTTATAATTTGCAGAGAGATTGTTGATGTTGACATTTGATCAAACAATGCTGGGAGAATTATTTTCACAGAATAATCCTCTTGGAGAACTAGTTTATAACTTTTCAAATTGGCCATAACATTAACACTGAAAACTAATAAAATGCATACAGGGACAGACACAAATTATCCAAACCTATTTCATAACACAGAAATCTTCGCAGTTTGACTATTATATATGAAAAGCCAAAAAAATCCAGACTGATTTTATGTAGAGCAGAGTTTGAGAAGTTGCAAGTTCTCCAGCCAAGAGCATACATTGCATGCAGCCAACATTCCTCAATCAGCGTGCGAAGCATTGTGTGTGTTAGAAGGCTCCTTTCCATTTGAGTGAATTATTTAGTAACGCCTGTTTTTAGTGTTTGTCACTCTTTGTGATGTCCGAATTTTACAAACAACGAGTTTCTGTCAAATTTTACTTTTCACTTTTTACTCAGGAAAGCAGACAAAGAAACTTTTGAAATGTTCCACACAATCTATAAGGAAGATGCTATGGGGAGAACACAAGTGTTAAAATAGTTTTCTAACTTCAAAAAAGGGCAAATGTCAATTGATGACCAACCTCCCTCTGGTTCAGTACCACATCAAGCCAAGGTGGGCCTCTAGTCAGTTTGGTCGCCCCCTTCCCCCCCATAAAACTTCTCAAAATTATACTACTCCGATTCGGCAACAGGCCCCTAGTTTCCGTCTAGGCTGACATGGCTTTTCATTGGCCCTGCTCTGGTTGTCTTTCTACGTCTTGCACTGTTGAAATTATGGGAAAACCTTGAAAAGTTATGCATGAAAATTGATGTTGGACTATTCATGAACTTGGGAAATTATCCAAAGTAGCTTTGCGTACAGTCTATCGAATTTTGACTGAAGATTTGGTGATGAAAAGAGTGGTTGCCAAAGTTATGCCTTTGTTGCTGGTCTGCTAAACAGAAACAACATTGCATAGAAGTGTGCCATAAATATAAATAGGGAAAACTTTTTTTTCTCCCGAATGAACAAAGTACTGAACAAAGGGAAAGCGTTTTGTCGACATTGATGACATGAAAAGAGAAAAAACAACTGACTGATTAAGATAAATAAATACCTTTGTGCTGAACAGTAAAGTAAGAAAAAACGACGTCAAAAAAGCAAATTGCCAATTATAGCAAACACATGTTTCGGCATTATAGGGAACGCCTTTTTCAATGCAAAAAGTAATGAGCTTATGATGAAAAGCCATCCGACAAAAGCCAAGAGCAGATAAAAATAATGGATTAGCCAAACACCATTGAGAAAATTATAAAAAAATATGGAACCAATAGGAAATTCGTGCTTTTTTGACGTTTTTTTCTTACTTTCACTGACTGATTGTCAGGTATCAAGGAAGATATGTTAAAAAAATTTTTTGCTTAGTGGAATAAAAGATTTGACTAATGCATTAGGTGTTAATAGAGAATACTTCAAAGGATATTTAATATTTTTTTTAAATAAATAATATGAGTTTTAAAAAATTAGGCATGGTAGGGAACAGTCCATCTTAAAGTGACATCTTTTGGGGGCAACACCAAAAATAGGTTTAAGAGTTTGTACTTAATATAAATACTTCAAATTGTGAAAATGTTCCCCAATACATTTAAAATTATATTTAATCTGTCTAGACATTAAAATTTTTATTTTTTGTTGTATGTTCATCTTGCAATGTGTTTATAATATTATATGAGGCAGTGAGAAGCAAAGGGAAGTCAGTACCAAGGTAAGAGTTTTGCATATTACTAGTGCAAATGATAGGGGAACCTCTCTTATGTAATGGGACAAGAAATAGTAATAGTAACCCTCGTAGGTGCTGCTATACAGCATAATTTATAAAACAAAGTCAATGAAAACCTAACAAGGATCTGAACTTTGAATGAGTTTTACTCGAAACTTTAAATCATCCACTTACATCCCTTTGTTTCTCATTGCCTCATATTAGGTAACTTAAAGTTTTGTTATACCAAATAAAAATAAGTTGTTTCTGAAAAATTGTTTGAACTTCATGTTTATATACAATATATTTTTTTTTCATGTAGTTTGCGAAACTTTAAATCATCCACTTACATCCCTTTGTTTCTCACTGCCTCATATTAGGTTACTTAAAGTTTTGTTATACCAAATAAAAATAAGTTGTTTCTAAAAAATTGTTTGAACTTCATGTTTATATACAATATAATTTTTTTTCGTGTGTTTGCGTGTGAAGGGGGTGACACATCACATTACTATCCTGAACAGCATCCAATCTAGTATAAATGATTCTACAGATCTTATAATTAGTACATGCTGAATTTGGTATTATTTTTAGGTTCAATTTTTTTTTTCATTCATTTATTTATTATTATTATTGTTCTTAATGAACAATTCTTTTTTTTTTTTTTTGGTTTTAAGGTTTTGGAAACCTTTTGTTCTTGATGTTCTTAGAGAGTCTAGTTACAAAGAATTACAGTTCCAAATCATTGCTGCCTTAAGTACTGTCATTAAAGAGACTATAGATCTTGTGAGTACCTTTCTAAAACTTCCTTGAACTTTTTGAATTGTGTTCGTATGTTGCGCTGGCTTATCAAAAAATGTTTAAAGTTTTCTTTCAGTCTTTCATTAATTTTCTGTCCCCTTAGGATGCAGAAAACCCATTTACATTATATGTTGAGGACCAGTCAACATATGAATGTTTGTGTTCATCTGTTGATTTACCCCTGTATATGCCTGTCATTGATCAAGCCTTATCATCTTGTCATGAACATCCAAAACATCTCAAACTTTGCCTTGAATGGAAAGAAAATGCCAAAAATATGTAAGTTCTTTAAAAATTCATGGAAATTGAGTTTAAAATTCGGTTTTCAACATAGTGTGGCAAAAAAAATTTAAGAGCAAAAATTGTACACCATCTATTTCTACTTCTCTCAAATTTTTAATTTAAATTTTACTGACAGCTTTAGAATCGAAATAAAGAGCAAATAATTTTTGAGTGTAGTAATCAAGAAGTCCTATAATTATTTTACTTCATACTTTTTCTTGCAAACTAAGTTAACAGAAATTGTCTTTAGATTAAATATGTTTCTAGTTTTTTAAATATTTTATGTTAAAGTTTGTTTTGAAATTTATTTGAATTGAACCTTTACTAAATGCATAACATATTTACATACCTTGCCTATCCTTGTTTTAAAAAAAAGAAAAAGAAAAGATATTTGAATTTTTTCTCATTTAAATGTATTTAGGAAAAAATCATAAGAATTTTTAATAAGAAAAAAAATCATAAAAAATGATTAGTTTACATTTACTGCTAATCTGCTGTAAATATTGCAAGTATGCTCAAATTTGAAAGCAATTTTTAAAAAATCAAGTACACTAGCAAACGAATTTCTAGCTGCCTGGTGCATTGAAGTACTGTCCAACCACGGATGGCATGGAATTTTCAAACGTCCATATTAGACGAATTTATATGAATAAGGGGGAAAAGTAAAAATTTGATGTGCGTATTCAGTTCATTTGAATGAGACTCTGATTCTGCAAAAGCTGACATCGGTAAAAAATAATAGCTTCGACCATTTCCGGCTGTAAAATGGATGCTTATCTTTCCATACAATCCGTGGTCAGTCAGTAACTAGCTGTTGCGAAAAATGTACGGAGGCTTATCTCAATCTATGAACGAGTAATAAGGAGCCATCCATTAATGAGACCCTACTTAAATTCTTTTAAGTGCTCAAGCAGAGTTTGCAGTATAGTCTTATGAAAAAGGAAGTAACTTAAGGAATAATCTTTGAAAACCTATATTTAATTAAAATATATAAACTTTGTGTTGCTTGTAATAACATTTTAGAGCTTTACTACATCACTCTCTTTCAGAGTGTTCATATCGAATACATCACTAAGTGCTCACTAAACATTTACTACAAATATCTTTATCACTAAACATCTCACATTTTTGGCATAAGGGTCATTCCATGCGAAATGAGCAGAATTCGCAAAAAAGTGGTGGCCGCATGGTAACAGATTTTTATGAAATTTGATATACAGGTTCCTTTTATGCCTATATAAAAATATCTAAAATATTTCTGCTTAAAATTTTTTATTTAAATAGTTACATGCAATTGAAAATTGGTCAAATTGAACAGCATTCTCATAAATGCTAAATGTTGCACGTTTGAAGGCTTGTATCTTAATAACTATTTAATGAAAACATAAAATTTATATGTTTTTGCAATCTATGGACTAGGGTAATCAATCTGATATCAGTAAAATTTTCAAAGTTATTATAGTTAACTTTTAACATTTTCAAAAACTGCAAATATTTCAATTTTCTCATAATTAAGCATTTTATTTTTTAATCTCAATCTGTAAGGAATGCATTAGCTTTGATGAAATTAATACCCAATAATGTGCTAAGTATCATAAAAGAAATACCTTACTTTTGAAGTTGTATTTTAACTCATTTGTCTTCAAAATCAGTTTTAAACTTAGTGACATTTTGTAAAATGATGATTTTCCCCTTCACGTACACACAAAAATTCAAATGAGGGAAAATTCAGACAACTTTAAATTTTTTCAAGAATATAGAGCTGTGTTTCTACTATTTGCTTGAAGAAACTCAAAATTGGTTTTTGATTTCCAAATGTAAAATAAAATTCAGAAAAATAGCATTTTCTTTCTGTTTTATGGGTCAATCCATACAGGTTCGACGGATGGTTGCGCTCGACCATTTTTAATTTTTTTGAAATTCATAACCCTAAAAGCTTTATATGAAAGATGTTTAAAACCTCTTTTATTTTTTCTCTCAACTTTGATTTTTTGGATCTCATCAAAAGTGGTTTTCGTAGTCAAAAATGGGACTTTTAGACCTTTGCATTTTGGCCAAAATCTATTTGAATTACATTTATGACAGTTAATTTAACGCTTTGATGTTAAAGTGCATAAGTTGATAGTCTTACATGCTGAGTTACGTAGCTGTACATTAATAATTAAAATAATAGCAACAGGTTAAAGTTCAAGACCAAATGTAAAAATGTTACTCATTTCAAAGGGGGTTAACTCACGTAAGGGACGGAAACACAAAATGAAATACAGCAAAAACTAATCTACCACGCTAAAAAGAATATGTAACTGTTGCTGTGCGTTTGTGTACCTTTTATAGATTACAGCCCCTCGAAATTCGGAAAAATGACAAAAATGACATTTTTAGACCCCTATAAACCAAAAGGGGATTGAATTAAAAATAAAATTTCCTGGCCAATTGAATATTCCATTCAAATACTATATATGTTACACATATGTGTTTTTTGTATTTGGTTTGTAAAAAAGATACAGGTCTTTGAAATTAAGCAATTTCGCTAGTCAATTCACACACTAAAACAGAAATAAACAGTGTAAAAACTTCATGACACCTTCTTAAATTACGTATATTGTGCCCTATATAATACATTATACTGAAAAAACATATTTTAATTTTCAAAATAATTATTTTAATTTGATAACTTAGAAATATTTGGACGTGAATGAGTAGTTTATACCAGGGTTGGCAAAAACCCGGTTTTTTTTTTTAAAAAGCCCATGAACCCAGGGTTTTTTGGGTTTTTTTAAATAAAACCCAAAAAAAACCCAACTAAAGCTGGGTTTTTTAAAAGAAATGTGGGGTTTTTTTTGTCTTTTTTTAGAGGAAAGGTGGGGTACTCGTAGCATATTGTAGCATAAGTATATGGACAAAGCACAAAAATTGTCTTGATAAAAAAAGCTGGAAAATTCAGCATTTTCTGAAGAAAGGTATAAAAGACCACAAAATTAAAGAATTGTGAAGTTTCAGATTTTTTTAGTTTCCATGATTACCAACAGTTAAGGCAAAGTTACTTCTTGAGTGATAAAATCTATTGTTTATTTGTTCGTTTTTAATTTAGACATTTTTTTTTTTTTGTATTTTACTTTATTGTATTTCATTTTGTTATGCAAAACTACTGTAGAACCTCAAGTAGTTTAAATCCCTTGTTACTGAATTCCAGCTTAATCAAGACATTTCTTTGAATTTTATGTTGCCTGTTTTTCTATTTCTGTGTACAGAGTAAGAAATATTAAACTTTTTCGTAAGATAATGAAAATACTGTACATCCTATTCCGTTTTCTGTCCAACCATTTGTAAAACCTGTTAATTTCTAAAAAATATACCTTGTTTATTCGAGTTTTGTGACGTGTTGGTTTGCAGAAAATAATTCACATTGAGAGCCTTTTAGCTGAAGTAGTATCCTTTGTACAATCTGCAAATATTGAGAAAATCTGACGTGACAGGACTTAGTCAAGATAATTTGAGTTCCTTATTGACCAGTTGAAGGAAAAAAGTTAAATATATTTATTTAAAATCTTTGAAGCATTTTTTAATGCCCTTAAGAGTTAAGAAATACTATTAAAGTTCAAAATTCATTTTTTATGTCCATTGCCTATTGTGAAGAAGAAATAAAAAAGAAATTTAAATTGTAAAAGTATTTAAATTAATTATTTAAAAAAAAAGTTCTCAGAAAATTTTTAAAAACCCAAAAGTGGGCTAAATAATGGGTTTTTTTAAATGAGTTTTTTCAAAAAAACCCATTGGGTCCAATCCGGCCAACCCTGGTTTATACTGTGGAACCTGTATGGATTGACCCTTATGTGAAATTACGAGAATTCGAAGTACTAGATAAACGACTAAATGATACAAAAGCAAGTAAAATTAACATTTATTTCAATTAAAAAAATGTACATTTCAGCATGTCCTTCATAAACATGTTTTGAGAAAATGAAACACGAAAGAAATGGTTAGTTTTGCTAAACTTACAAAATAAAAAGAAGTAACTAATGAAATTTTATCTTAGTTCACGTTACTCTAGTAACAAAAATACGCTGATACCAATGATTAAAATTTAGTAGCATCTAAAAGACACTTCAATATATTATGTAAAAAAAATTGAGTAAATTTAGAGCATTCCCTCATTTTCAAAAAAACATCTTAAATAGAGGAAAAAATGAAATTTTTGGAAATTGTCGATTTTTTTTAAGTACAATTTCGTCATCAAGAAATTCATAATCAGTTACTAAATTAGAACAGATAGTTACTTATAGATAGTTTTTCAATCTGAATCATTTTTACTGTTATTTTTTCATTAAAAGAGCTAGAAGAGTGATTTAAAATCTGAAGTAAATCGGCAAAATTTCAATCTTTGTCAATATCTCATATTCAGAAAAAGATCCGAGTAAATTTTACTTTGCTCTTTCTCAATAGAGATTTGTTTATAGAATGCGGAAACATTTATTTTTTAAGTGTACGTTTATAACTTATGGAGTTATTGAGTATCAAACTGGCAGCAATGAACTCTGAAAATTTAGGCTTAGCGTAAGCATCAACTTCAAATTTCAATAACAAAGCAACAAACAGTTTTTAAACTTTCATACTTTGCATTTCCTCATAGATATGCATGGTTTACCTAAATAAAAATTTTCATTGAAATCTGTGACATGTCAGCCACAGCTGATTTGCTCATTTCGCATGGAATGACCCATATTTAAGCAGAATTTCTTTTTCTCATTGCAGATTAAAACTAAATGTTCCTTTCATTGATCACCATTCATCTGTCTCAGCAATAGCAGATTTAAAGAAGCTGTCAAATGAAGTGACTCTGCATGAATGTTTTGAACTCTACTTTAATGAAGAAAGAGTAAGATTTATTTATTCAATTCACTTTCTTTTATTTATTTACTAGCCGCAGTGTCTGACTTTGCACAGTCTACCTCGAAAATGAAAGTTATGTCAAGTGATGCATGTTCAACAATCAGGCTTAAACAAAAAAAATCTGTAAGATTTCCTGACAGATTGCAGAAAAATAACCAAAAAAGAAAAACTTTAAATCCCCCGATTACAGGAAAAGCCTCAAAACAAAAGCAAGAATTTTATTTGTTCAAAGTCAAGAAAATAATGATGGCAGATCTTTCTTCTCTATGATTTTATTCACACTAATAAAAACTGAGCTCGCAGCAGATAAATTTCCGATTTAATATTGATGTTCCTTTACTTAAAAATGCTTATAACTTTTCTCTTGATGATTTTAACAGCCTTGGTAGTTTTCATCTCCGAAGGAAGTGAATCTACTTAAGGAATTTTTTAGCAGGCTTTCGAATGAGACTGAAATTAAGACAATTGGATAATTATTTCGGGTAGAAAGAGCCATTAATGCCAGTTTCGGGTCCTAAAATTAAAATTCAAACTGTTTGGTACTTTTTTGGCGTTCAACCGCCCTCCCTCCCATGTTCCTTCTGGGGTGCCCAAGTACCTTCCTGCTAAATTTAGTCAAGATCCGACATAAACTGGACTTGTATATTGAACATACATGCAGTAGACCCGCATTTTACGCAAGGGTTACATTCCACAGAAATGCCGCGTAAATCGAAACCACGTAAATTGTGACCTAATAGTAGTGTTAAAATAGGGGTTAGGTTCCATAGATAAAAAAATACTTCATTCTGGTGATGACTAATTGTATAATAAGTTTAATGTATACTTATATAGATTTTTATGCACAACATGCACACATTTGGCAGTCATTAAGAATTTTTCTCTGTAATTCTTTGCAGAGCAGTAACGCATCCATGATCACTTGTGTCATTTCCATGATAGAATCTTCCTTTTAAAGCTCAAAACTCGCAGTCGCCAGTCGCCAAATGCGACCAATTTTCAAATTTTGGCGACCATTATTTTCACTTCAGTCGCCAATGTGGCTACCATTCACCAATGCAACCTTCTCTGACCTATAGTCTTGATATATGACCTTTCCCCAAATTCTTTTGTCCACTAAAAGTTTGTCTATCGGATCGCCAGGGATGAAGGAGGGAAGGGGGGGGGGGAGTATTGTCCAATTGTGGCTAATTGTGCTATGCGTTCTTGTTCTGAATAGGAAACAAAAATCGCAATCACGATGGCAAATTCGTTACAAAACTTGCTATTTTCAAAAACTCGGCTTTCTTTACACGCGATCGTAAAAATAGACAAATTTCATACACCAATTTAGTAAATTACGCTTTTTTGATCTTAAATTCATTTTTCAACTTTATTTCTCCTTAACAAATGGCTATTTCTTCGTTTTGCTGTATTTTTAAACTATGCATTTTCAAAATGGCGTCACTTTGTTATTGTTTATTTTACCGGTTAAGACGAAAATGTCCTTTCCAAAATAAAAAGAATTAATCTTGTACATTTGGTTTACATATGAATAAACAAAAATGGCGCCTTTGAGTCAAAATGCACCGAGACAAGGTAAAAACTATATCGCTGAAAAAAAAAGTTTTTTTGCAAGATTTTTGATTTTTTGTTTTAATCATATTGTTAGTTTTTCCTTTTTTTTCTTTTTAAAATAAAAAACCTACTGGAGGAGAGGACATATCCGTTTATTTACTTTATTTCTCCTTAAAAAAGTTGTTATTTTTAAGTTTAGCGGTAAATTTTCAAAATGGCGTCCCGTGTTTTCAAAATGGCGCCACGTTGTAGATTGTCCATTTTCACCATTTAGAAGAGGAAAAAGTGTGTTCCAAAATAAATAAAGAGAAGTACAATCGTATTTATAAACCACATAAATAATAAAAAAAATGGCATTCCTGCATCTAGAGAAGGTGGAAAGAATACGGCTGAAATCCTTTTTTTCTTCTGCTGGATCTTTTATTTCACTTTTTATTTTTTTTTTCGTTTTGTTTTGTATTGTTTACCTTTCTTTTATTTATTCATTTTTTGACACTCTGGCTTCGATTTTTATAAAATTCTGCATGCATTTGTAAAAACAAAAAAATATTTTTGTAGAACCGCAAATGGTTTAGGTTTTACATTCTGTTCAAGTTTTTGGTATTTTGTTGTTTTCTTTATCAAGGAACTAACTCGTGTTTTGGTTGAAAGCTGTGATGTTTCTAGAAGTTTTGAAAGCTGAAAAAAAAAAAAAAAAAAAATCTTATTTATTTATTTATTTTTTTATCCTGATGTGTTTTGCTTAAAGATAAATTAATGCAGATTATAGTTTGCAAAAGATGTGTTAAATAATATCTGGGCAGGGGTGCCCGTTCCCCCCAAGTTCAATTCCCCCCCCCCCCTCCAAAATTTTTCCTCAACCTTCTTTTCCTTTTTTATTTTTAGCTCATTTTTATTTTATTTATTTTTTTAGTATTTTTTATTTACTTATTTATTTTTAATTATTATTTTATAAGAAACGTTCTTTGCTACGCCAATGACATATGCACAAATACTAAATAAATAAACGGATTAAAATAAATTATTTAAATTAAAATAAAGTTTGGCTATCATTTTTTGAGATTTGGCTACCATTTTGTGAGGATCTGGTAGCCATTGGCTACCAATTCAAAATTTGAGTTTTGAGGTATACTTCCTTCACTAACAAATCAGAAATATCATTTCTCTTGTCTAGGAATGGCTCAAAAATTTCAATGTGAACATTTTTGGTTGTGTGTCACCAAAGTGGGTATCCTCGTTGGTTTTGTCATCCTTTGTCATTCCTAAAAGCTTTTCTTCCAGTGAGTTCTGAAACTTTGTGAGTTTAATAACTTTACTTCTGGAAAAAGCTATGGAATCAATCACATAAAATGTCTCCAGGGGCCCAAGTTCAGTTATTAGCATGCCAAAATGCAGTTTATTACGTGTAATCTGCAATCTTTAAGAGTTAGAATTTTGAAAGAGACAAAAATGTTATCTGTTTGCATTTCTGCATCCGCGTAAAATTGAAACTCATCCGCGTAAAATAAAATAAAGGTGTCAAATCTTAAACTGCATATAATCAAAACCGCATAAAATAAACACACACAAAACAGGGGTCTACTGTACTGTCTGACCATCGACTATATGGAAAGGCTATTATCCGGTTTACAGGCGGAAATGGACACGTCCATTGCATTTCAGGGATAGTAGTTTTTCTGATACAGATGTGCGTTTTTGCCTCTTTATTATTTTGACTCAGATTTTTTAAAAATGACTATTTATTAACTGCAATTATTTTTTAATCAAAAGTATATTCGATCTATACTCTCATTAAAAAAATTATTGATTAATTTTGTTAACAAGATAATTTTGTGCGTAGGATTTTGCTTTTAAATTTCCAAACAAAATGAAAACATTTTTTTTTTTCTTTTTGTTGTTTCCATTGAAACTCATTTTATTTCCACTCATTTTCACCTCAATAAAGACAATAAATGAATAAGACCCCAGTGAAATTATGAAACGCGTGCATAAAAATCCCATCTCTATTTTTCCTTCTCTCCCGCTAGATTTATTCAGATGAAATCATCTTAACTTGGCCGATTTCCCAATTCCATGGTCAAACAGTAGGTACATTTCTATTCCCTGTTTTATTTATATAGACTTGTTTTTGGAAATTTAAATCGATATTGAATATCTCAGAAAAGGGCTTATAACAGTAACTACTGCATTCATGATTTTCTTGAGGTGTTGAGAACATTAAAATTATATTAATATATGCAAATTTCATATGATAAAAATTTTGCAATGGTGATTGTTATTTAGTTATTTATTTTTATTTTTATTGCTGAGGAATATAATAAAAATATCTGAATAGTTAAAACTTGGAATGGTTCAAGTGCTCTAACACTATTGTTTATGACCTACAATTTGTGTCTATATCCTATGACTCATGTAAATCACACGACCTGATGCTGAATTTATCTGTTTTATAGTTTAATTTTGCAACCAAATTGTAGAAAATGATGCTAGGGAAATTGTTTCAGGAATGTTATAGTCAATTGTGTATTCCCTCAAAATGTTTTTTATTTGTTGATTTATTTTAATTATAGTTAGGAAATGAAGATGCTTGGATGTGCCCTTATTGTCATCATCGTTTGCCTTGTGTTAAACAGTTGAGCTTATGGACTGTGCCTGATGTACTTATTATACATTTGAAAAGATTTAAACAGGTAAATAATTATTGTTTGAGATTAAAAAAACAATTACTTTTCCCCAGTCCTTGTTTAAACTTTCAAATGTAGTATTTTTGCAGCAGTTTTCTCATCTACTTATTTATGCATTGACTTTCTTCAGCAGTTAGTAAATTAAATTCTTTGCATTAATAAATAAATAATCTAGCATTTTTTTAATCAATTTTTTTCCACTTTCTCATTAATTTATACTGTAATTTCCTGCAATTCTTTACAATTAGCTGTTTATTGTTTTTAATGATTTTTCTTTTCCTTTTCAAGCAGTGGCAATTTTGAAAAAACTTCATTTTTTTTTTTTAAATGAAAAGTATTATTTATTTGCAGTTCTAGAGCTTGAATATGCCATATTTCTGTAAATAAAGAAATTAGCCAGCATGTAATACATTCCTATTTTGTGCAGACAAGAGGAGTGGGGGATACAAACTTAACATTTTAAAGGGAGGGGGAATGCTCAAGAATCTAGTTTTGTGTGCAAATATATTCTGGAGCTGTCAATGAAAGGGGAAACAAATCAGCCAAGAATAAGGTTCTCGACATAGAACTTAGTGAATTAATTTGATTGAAAATAAAAGAAACATTTTTTCAAATGGTTACTTGAAAAAGTAATTTAAAAATTCCTTTTGAGATTACTACATTTACATACATTTATTCATGAAGTATTAAAACATAATGTTTATGATATATTTGCATTGAGTGCAGAAAAAATACCATTAAAATGAGATTTTAAATAATACCTCGTGAAGAATACTGCATAAGTCTTATTACAAATTTATTTTACTAATATGGTTTTGACATTAGTAGATACTCATCAACAGAATTTTTCCAGTTATAGAAAAATTGGGTGCAGACGAATGTTACCGCTGCTTATTTGAATTATGTTTGCCTTAAACAGTTTTCATTCATTAAAGCAGCTGATTCAACAAAACAAAAACATGTAAATATATTTTAAACGTGGGATTCTACATATAGTTTAAAAAAACCTAATTTAATTTTCAGTGAAACAAGGTTAAGTCTTTAAAAGTGTGCCTTTAACTCAAAATATTCATTTTTTAATTATTTAAAGAAATTAGTTGTACAATAAGATGAAAAAACAATTTCGAAATTCAAATTTTAACTTATCTGATTCAAAAATGTATCTGCAATTGATTGCTAACAATAGGTAGTAGTGGTGCAACATTGATGGCAAAACATTGATGCTTCAAAGCATTGATGCAAAAAAATTAAAATGGAAATTATGCAAAAATTTCCAAATTTTTTTCATAACATTACATTTAGACATTAGATGACATTGATTTATTTCTTCTCTTTTGAAAACTAGAGTGCTTAAAAAAATTAAGAGAAAAGAATAATAAGCAATGACTGTACATCAAAATTTTACACTCATATACACACAAATATTTTATCAATATACACAATGAGTGTATATATTAATAAGGAATTTGTTTTATTGTAAATCTCACCCAGTGAGTTTGTTGTAAAAATCATAATTGGGCAGCAGATTTTTGTTTGTTACTTTTTATTTCTTTGGCACTTTCAGAAAGCTTCACTGAAAGTTTTTAGCAAATCTGTTATACAGTCTGCATGTTTCTCAAGATTTTTTAAAAAGAAAATAGGGTATACAGTGCCACAAAAAATGGCTTTAAAGAAATATATATATTTAATTATTTTTCTTAACTAGTTTCAATCAGTTTTATTTTTCAAACAATCATCAGATATCAGCTGTTCAAATGCAATGAGTCTTACAGCAGAATTTCATTCCATAACAAAATGTTACCAATTGTTCTGTTTCATGACTTCCATGACCCCTTCTTTCTATTAAATTGAGTGATTATTTTAAGGTACATTTTCCATGTATCTTAGTAGTTTTCTGGTGATGAAAATAAATTTATTTCAGATCATTATAACATTAGTATAAGTTTTTTTTTTCTTTTTTTGTTACAAATAATTTATTAGATGGTTCTAAGATAAGCAGATAAACTAAATTCACACTTTTACTTTTGCATCTTGAAAATAGGTTTCTTGCAATGCTGAAGCACAGCATCTTCAATTTGCATTGAAAATTTATAGCTCAGTGAATTGTTTTTCTCAAAATCAACAATTGTCCTAAATGTAATCATGTGCAAAGTGTGATGAAATGTTTAGATTCTGTAAACAGCATAAAAAATGTATTTTCATTTATTTATTTCTTATTCTACTATTTTAGGCATTTTGTCAGCGAACGAAGATCACCACTTTTGTAGAATTTCCCTCCTCCGGGTTGGATATGAATCCGTACATAGCTAGTAGAAACCAGAGCAATCATGCTCAAAGCAATTCACTGCAGTTTTGGTCTCCATGGAAACGATCACGAGCAGCTTCATACATGAAACATGAAGACAATGTGTATGAGCTCTATGGTGTTTGCAACCATTATGGTAGCATGCAGGGTGGCCATTACACAGGTAAGTTGTACATAAAATACAGTTGTGTTTAAACTCAAGTTGTTTAATATTTTGTGTTTACAGTACTTTTTACTTCCTTTTACAAAAAAAGAAGAATTGGATTCGCGAAAAAATTTTCACTCAAAAATCCGCCTTAACTTCCATTTTACTCATCCCCGAAAGAATGTTGAGTTTTTTTTTTCAACCGGACCACACATGGATAAGTGCCTAAGAAGGTATAAACACCCAAAATATCCATTTTGACGATTCCCGAGTTAATTACAACAAGTTTTCTCGTGACGTTTCCTCGTATGTATGTGCAGATGTGCTTATGTATGTCGCATTACTCAAGAACGGTATGTTTTAGAAAGTTGAAATTTGGTTTGTAGACTCCTTCTGGGGTCTAGTTGTGCACCTCCTTTTTTGGTTGCATTTGGATGTTCCAAAGGGGGTCTTTTACACAGGGATCCCAAATGGTCCGCTTTTCCCGCCTTAGTCCCTTTTTAAGGGTAAAGTCCGCTTTTGACCGCTTTTTAACATTTTGGTCCGTTTAGTCCACTTTTATATTTTTTTTACTTAAAACTCAGATTTTAAAAGTTTTCATTGCATTAAAAGATGGTGTGTGCTGATGTTTGTCATGCCCAACCCCAAACACATGGCCGCGGCGCCTTGTTTCTATTCAACCTGTCTTTTTTGTATCATTTCTATTTCGCTTCAGATTGACGTCAATATGCCTCCTTCAAACGCTGCAGCGTGGAAATCTAGCAAATGGAGAGGCTTGAAGGAGAAGTTATGATGTCTTTGTACGCCCTTGAAAAACCTTGGAAAAGTGCTTGAAAAAAAATTCATTTTCAAGTGCTTAAAAACGTTGAAAAAAATGAAAGTTTTTTTTAGTGCTTGAAATCGGTAGAAAAGCATTGAATTGTGCTTAAATATTTTTCAAGGACATTTCATAAGTGCAATTTTCTGAACTTGGGTTCGATATGCAGCATCGCGAAAAATAGCTTCCTGTGTTTGTGAGTTCAAACTTTCTGTATCTTGTTAATATTTTGATATTTTTGACAATCAGAAGTTATTTTAACACACGTTACCTTATATTAGCTTATTTTATGTTTAATTTCAATAAATAATAACGTAATTTTTTTTCGGAAGCATGGCAACATGAAACTTGCTCGAACTTCGCCGAAAATTTCTTGTCGAGTTCGAGATTTCAATCTCTTTGCATCTTGTAAATATTTTGCTATTTTTGGCAATCAAAAGTTATTTTGACGTGCGCCTTTTGATGTCCTTAAAGGGTTAATCTCACTGAACCATTTTCAACCCATTCATTTAGAGCTTTGACTATGGTCATGTAATAGTTCTCTTGTCTGACTGTTAAGCTGCTAACCTGGGTACATTCCTTTGAAGAAGGTCTCAGTCACACATTGATATTTTTATATATGAAATGTGTACCATGCTCACTTAGTAATTAACACGGAGTTCAACTTCGAATTAGCCATTTATTCGAGTAAAATTGTCATTTCGCACCTACGATCATAAATGCCCTTATTTGTAATTTTAGAGGGAGAAGAGGGTGAAAAGGTTTTCTGTTTTTTTTTTTTCAATTCTTTAATTTAAAGAGAAAAACTTTTTTTTTCTGCTTACAAGGAACGAAACTGAAAGTATTAGATTCGTGAAGATTTTAAGTTTTGGAATTTAGGCAGACTTACCATTTTGAGGGGGTTCATATTTTTGTTTTCCTTAGAATACATGTGGAAATCTATTATCTAAAATACATTTTTTATAATTATGAAAGCAATTTCATAATTATAAAAATATCAAAATTTTAAAGTAAGAATATTTTTAATAGCAGTCATTCATTACTAGCTTGCAAGGCTTTATATTTATGCTCAAAATTTATGAAAAAACTAACTGGTTGCACAGTCAACTCTGGATAACTCAAAGCTTTATAATTGCAATATTCCTTTATCATAAAGTTTCATTGGGTCCTAAACTCTTGACAAAGTTTTGAAACTTCTCAAAACTGCCAATAGCTTAGAGGTTTTAGCCTATCTCTTGGTATTTATTGTTATTGAATGTTGACTGTGTACAAATTCTTGGTGGGGAGCCCTCTGTGCTTAATCCAAAAGCTACAGAAATGGAGACCAACACTATCTGGTATGCCACTTGGCATGGAATTAACTTACATTTCTATAATATATCGTCACCTCATAGCAACAGTAGGATATCTTAGTGTTATTCTTGGAATTAGTTGTCTTACTGTTGTTCTGAGGCGACGATATATATTAGTAAATGCAGTGATACAAATTCATTTTATATATATTTCAACTACAGCTATAATAGTGTTCCTGTTTCTATTAATCTATTTAACTCACCCTTTTTTATTTATTATGTACTTAAAACAGTTGTTAGCATTCTTTTTTGGAACATTCTTATATTTGTATTTTGCACAAGCTCCTATTTTGTTTATTGATTTTTTTGTATAATGTTTATATATTGTATATTTTGGTTCCAATGAAAAATAGTTGTGATTGTTTCATTTTTAGCTTATTGTCGAAATCCTGTTACTGGACATTGGTACATGTATGATGATACTAAAGTCCAAGAAGTTCAAGCTAGTGATGTAGTTTCAACTGATGCTTATATTTTATTCTATCAACGAAGTACTTTTTCTACACAATCGTGTGCTTCTTCTTCTTCATCTGGATACAGCAGTGCCTCATCTAGCTTTTTTGTTGGGCCAGATCACTGGGCTTTTCGAATGCCCCCCTTTTTACGTGATGGGCCTATGACTAGTAAAAGCCAAGATAACTTGTATGATGTTGGTAAGAAATATTGTATCTGTAGAAAAAATATATGAATACTTGTTTTCATTTATGCAATTTTTTTCGTCTGAATAAAATGAAAGATGGCTTTGCAGAGTTTTACAGAGCTAAATAACTTTGAAATCCCATAATGAAGGCTGTAAGAGAGTATTGGTAAGCAGAGGTGGGTAAAATATTTTTGCCGTTAAAGGGAAAGGTAGCGCGATCCGTATCAACAGAAGTCCAAAGTTCAAAGTGTGTACTGTCCTGGTGAGGTTAAGAATATTTTAGCATGGCTATTGGGTACTAGGAAAAACCATAAACAATGGATGGTTTGGAGATATTTCACCTCTGCTTATCACTGCTCTCTTCAACCATTTACATTCAAAATTTTATTGCTAAGTCCAGCTCAATAATTGGTCAAATTCAATGTGAGAAGTTTCAATTTTAGTCATTAAAAATAAATAAATAAATAAATAACTTTAAAAAACTAATTTTTCTAATAGCTATAAACTTTATGTTAACTATTAACAAAAACTGGAGTGGGACAAAAAAAAAAAAGAGAGAGAGATAGACTTATAAAAACATTTTTTTTTCTGATTATGCTGTGTAAGAAAATGCTAGAAACTTAAAAAAATTCATAAATATAATATGCAGTTCTTCCCTTGTAAATCTGAGTAATTGTGCAATTTTTAGTAAATAACTAGTTGCATGCATTTTTTAATTATTGCATAACTTAATTCTGTGGTTATTTGCTAAAAGTTGATGTGTCAAATTTGACCATTTTCTGTTTTATCGGTTGTTATATATGTTTAGAAAGATTTTTTTCTATGCCAGAATTTGATATGTCTTCGGAAAAAATGTGAACTACCAAACATGATATAATAAAAACTTTCATTCAATTTTTTATCAAAAATTGACAACTCTACATATCATGTTTTGCCATACAAAATTTGACGTACAGTCAAACCTTGATATCTCAAACCTCCTTATCTCGAAACCCTTGATGTCTTGAAAAAAAATTTCCCCAGCATTTTCTATAAAACTTCTATGTATTTTCCATAGTTTTCTCGAAATTTATTTTTCAAAACCCTTGATATGTCGAAATATTTGCACGGAAGCAAGTTTCAATTGTCATTTTTCTTTGGCAAATTTTGTAGTAAAAACCAGTTTCAGGGACAATTGCTTAACGTTTTTCATCCCTTTTCTTGGAAATTTTGTGAATAGAGGATTGGGGCAAGATAAAAGGGGAATGTTGGTATGAGGAAGGTGCTGTGTTTCCCCCAGAATATAGAATCTTTATGCATTTGTTGTCCACTTTGAGTAAAGGGGGTTGATTTTTTGCCAGTCAGTTTTCAAGTGAAAACGGATAATGCCTTCCTCATTTTCATCATTTTGCTTTTATAACTCCTACAAAACGGCTGCTGAGAACTTTTTGAACGTAGGGTTACTGGTTGAAGATAAAATTAGAATTTTTAAATTTTTAGGTGAAAAAACCAAGTTGAAATTGTTGTTCATTTCAAAATCTCATCTTGTGCACTTTCGACAATTATAAAATTTCAAATCTAGTAAAATATTGAAGACTACTTTATTGATCGTACTTCAAAGTGGTCCCATAGTATATATATAAATGCATATAGTGTACGTGTGTGTAATTGTGAGAGTTACTAGTGTAATTATTTTAAAACCTTGATTACTAAAAAACTCGATATCTCAAATTTTTTTCGTGTCCCGAGAGATTTGAGACATTGAGGTTGTACCGTATCAACTTTTGGCAAGCAACTACAGAATTAATTCATGATTAAATTACCATTCTCCTAAAAAAAGAGAATGTGTTGATATCTTTTTCTTATTTTAGGCAATACATCTTCATTAGATAGACGTTCCAGCTCTTTACACCGTCCACTGAATCGCGGCTCAAAAGCTTATTCAACTATGAACCCGTCCATTGAGCGCAAAACAGCTGTAGTCAAGCCCTCCGTCAATGCAAAGCAGGACACCATTGAGAGTAAAACTGATTCCAAGACAAATGGTGTTTTTGAACAACCTCCCCCTCCTCCCCCTGCAAAACATTATTGGACTGTTACATCTGTATGAGGTACACTAAGTATTAACGAAATCTTCAGGATTTATAAAACAAAATATGCAGAAATCTATTCTAATTACAGTCATTGGAAAGTATTTTAGCTTTAACATATTTTCTCTAATGGCTTTGAAATATTTTTCTTAATATATTAAATGTTATTTTATGAGAATTTACTATATTAAATGTATAACATTTATTGAATTAGCTATTTGTTTGGTTTCATAAATATATGCTTCATTAATTTTGCTAATTATGTTATGTAGTATGAAAAACCAACTGTTATTGTCATTATTATGCAATCATGATTTGAATCTAAATAGAATGTATTGTGGTATGTGTTTTTTAAATATTTACAAATAAAATAGCAATGCGTTTTTTTTGTTCCCCCTCCCCCCATTTAAGTTTAGATAAAATAAGTTGATTTGAGCCCTGTGTAATAATTGTCCCAATTAATATAATTCTTTTAGTTATAAAACGATTATTAATGTTTCTAATGGTAATCATTTAAATTTTAATTCAAATATTTAGGTAATTTGTTTTGATGTAGCATTTAACATTTCCAAAACAACAGTAGTTCTTTTATGATGAGATATTTTTCAATTATTAAATCTCAATTTTTTATCTTATGGATGTCTTATTGTATGAAAATCATAAAATCATTTCCAAATCTTTTATTTCTGTTTAGTATAAAAATATATTTATTCAGTATGCTTTTTAAAAATGCATTATCTTAGTATAGCATGAATAAATAATAACATGTATATATTTATCAAAGATTTATAAAACTGCTTAAAAAGCAAGCTCTAGTCATATTTTAATAAATTCTGATAATGTACCATAAATCAGATATCATTGCTGAGAATTTTTGAGCAAAATGCGTAGGTTTTTTAAGGTGTATTTAGAGGCTTCAGGTATTTAATGTCTGAAAAAAAAAGTTTTATTCTTATAAATTTTGAATTTTTTTTAAAGAAAGAGTGTGGAAAATATATTTCAAGTTCATATTACATTAAGATACTTTTTAATACAGAGTGTCTGAAAAATTTTGCGACAGACTTGCTGGAGATGCAAGGGATGCATGAAAATTTGGAATCACATAGCATAGCACGGTCGGAAATAGTGCCTTGATACAGTAGAGGTTGTTTTGCAGGAGTTTGAAAGCACAAAAATTTTCCCTTTGGATATTGAATGCATAGAAAAAGTTTGATTTTATGCATTCATGGTCTTTCTGTTAAACACAATGAATGTAATAAAATTTACTTTGATAATGGGACAAAACAAGTATGATTCTTTGGTGACTTGATGACAGCTACTTTGCATTATTAACTCAAGGATATTTATGTATTTATTTTTTTAAAAAGCTTCTCATTGGTAAAAAAAACATGCATAAGCAGCAATTTTTCAATTTTTGGAATTTACCAATCTTATATATTTTGAAGTTAACTAATTCAAATTATTTAGTTCCCAAAAAAGGGAAAACTTGTGCTTTCAATCTCTTGCAGAATTCCCCTACTGCTTGAAGGAACTATTTCTGACTCTGCAATACCACATCCTGCCATGGGAGCCCATATGCAAAATTTTAGGGTGGGAGAGAGGGGGCTCAGATATTTTCCCCATGCTGTAGTAGGATATTTACCACATGGAAACCGATCTCAGTACAGATTAGAGTTATTCAAATTTGACAATTTTTATAACCTATTTGTTAATGGCTGGAAAGGAAATGTTTTTACTTTTTTGCAATGAAAAAAGTACTAAAAACAAGGCAGTTCTAATTTCTAAGAAAGAGCTTGAGCCCCCACTTGCTCCCCCCCCCCATATGGGCATGTATGCATCCTGCTACAAGTGTGTCTTAACATTTATGGGACACATTATATTAGTTTTTGTTTAGTTATTATTCTTATTGCAAAAATATCAAAATACATAAATTGATTAATTAATTACAAAACTTAAATGCAGTAGAAGTGCAAATGTCCAAGCTCTGACTATCTGAGTCACTGATTATCGGAATCGCTTTCAGAATTTGTGAAGAAAAAAATGAGACGGAAACATACTGCGAATTCGCAAAATAATGATTTTGTTTATGAGAGAGATTGTCATTACCTCTGCGAAGGAACAGTGTGAACATTGCTGGGATGATGAGTCACCATCTCATAGCACAGTAACTCTTTTTCTTTCCCATTTTAAAGAGATACATGTAGTTATTAATCAAACTGGACCCATTTGTTTTTTCGAAAAAAATCCAGTTATCCGAATTTTTGATCACCCGAATGGAGCTTACTCCCAATTCGTTCAGATAGTTGGGGCTATACTGTACTATTTTGACTTTTGTCTTCTGCTATGAGAAATTATTATTACAGTGAAAATATTTTTGTGCTCCGTTTTTTACATTAAACATTTTTTAAGATCAGGCTATTAAGTACCATTTAATTGTAGTTATGTAAATTTTTATGGCACATCATTTTCTACATATTATGATCATGATTATAGAATTGATAGTTATGCTAGTGGATTATGCAAATGAAATTATTTATGATTTTGTAGTAGCTTGCCCTGTTCCTAATCTCTAGCTCATAGTTGCTGCTGTTGGTATAAACAAAGTACAGCCATAAGTTGTTTCATTAAATGAAAGGTACGGGAAAAAATCCTCGTCAGTCAAAAAAAAATCTATTTTTGAGAAAAACTCAGTTGAATGTTTGACTGAGGGAATTTCCCTTCAATACTAGCTACTTTCAAATAAATATTTCAGTTGACTTACAGGGTTTTGCTTTAAAATTGAGTTACTGTTTGAAAAGTACACTTCACCACTAGATGGCATCATTATTCTATTTCCTTGAAAAAACTGGCTGATGGGGTTTTCCCTGTATTTTTCAAATATTTTCTAACGTTTTCCATTAAATTAACATTGTTTTAATCAACTTCTTTTTCTTTCTCTTTACGGAAGTAACCATGTAAATGATTAAAATATGAAAGATTGTGATGGGAAGTTATTTTCAAATAAACTGCAACGTTTCCTGAAACATTATTTTGCTATTTAATAGAAAAATTGTGTTTGTTTTGTTGATATCTGTTCAAATTGTTAATATGTTGCCTAGATTAAACATTTGGTAAAGTGTTTTAATTTCGTGTGCTAAACAATTAAAGAATTTACTGCTAATAAATTTTATAGTTCCACTCATTGACAAGGCTCCTAACTAAAAAAAAATCCCTTTTTTTTTCAGTTTCAAGCCCCTAAAAGTTCATTTATTTTCAAAGATTGGTCACATTTACATTCAAAATTTCTGTTTCATTTTCAATTTTCTCTGTAACCATTAATCCATTCGTATTTTTGTTTTCCTTAAAAAAAAAAAAAATGTATGTGTTGTTGATTCCCCTACAATAATAATTTAAATTTTTAATCAAAGGGGACACAACAGCTAAAGTTAAAAAATATCGGTTAGATGTATTAAATTCATTCAGCATAGTTTCTTATTCTAAGGAAAAGCAATTTTAAATTTTAAAAAATTCAGTCAATTAATCTGCTAAAATTTACTGAGCATAGTTACTAGCAAAAGTAATTTTAATTTTGTAGAATAATTTTTCATCCGATTAGCGATAATCAACAGAGTGGCCGAAAACAGATGACTGCCAATTGATCAGTACATCCCTAATTTTAATCTTTAAAGTTAGGATTAAGGTCCTTTTTTCCCCAGGGACACTAAAATTCCTTTTAGTCTAAAGAAGAATCGTTCTAGGTAGACTTTTGCTACCAAAAGAGAGGAGTATAAAGTTTGTTGAAAGTATTATTCAAAATCTTGATCTTTTCAGTGTTTTCTACTATCAGAATGTAGCAGATTATAAAAATTAAATTTTTCAGTATTTCGAAGAAGCTCTGAACCTAAACCATTTAAGTGGTGCTAGGTTGGTAAATTTTTAATTACATATCTAACTTGTTTGATTGATAAAACATATACATTTTACGAGAAGACCAAAAACCAGAGACCGACAAAAATGGTAAAATCTTAGGAGCCAGGAAAAGTTTTTAGGTTCAAGACGAATTATTTTTCAGTTTATAAGAAAATTCAGTGTGACAATGCTTCTTAAAATGTTTTTAATATAGTATTAAGCTAAAACCACCAATAGTTGACACATTAACAATTAATTTTTCTGTTTGTTAGCAAAGCTTGTTGTGAACTCATTGTAAGGGGGGAAACTTATAGTTAGTGATAGCTTCGCAAACTATTCCTATATTATAATGTGACAAGAATTAGGTTAATAAAATTAATTTGAAAAAATTATATTTTCTTCAATTAAAAACTGACTCTACGTCAGTAGTTGACCCCAAGCAAAAACATAAATTTCTAGTAGTTGACCCTTTTTAGTTTCAGTAGTTGACATATGGAAATCTTAATAAATAAATTTGTATCAACTTGGTATGAATATTGGGCTGTAATGAAAAGTACAAAAATTAATTCTTAACATCATAGGTAATAAGTTATGCTAAGTTATGACTCTGTGAGTAGTTAACTTCAAAAAAACTCTTGTTCAGGGGCTGAGTAAACATTTCTTGCACTCCTTTTTAAAGACTCATCAATATGGTTCAATACAGCTTCACATTTGTAGTCCAATTTCTTAAATTTTTTGGACATTTCCAAAGTCTCTCAGATTTTTGCATTGCTGCCATAGTAGTAGTTTCAGAAATATTAGGTATAACTCCTAGAAATAACTATTCTTTATAATAAAAAGCTACAGATACTTTCCTACTTTTCTCCCAAATGTTTTTTTTTTTTTAGGTTCTAGGCACATGTATTATTTGCTCTCATCTTGAGATTCACCTCAACTGTCGGATGGAACTTCATCCATATTTGAGCCAAAACTGTCTTCATCCCAAAACAAAAGCTTTTCAGGCTTATGTTGCTGAACTTTTTATGTTTTACCTTTTGTATTTTCATCTCTTTTTCTTTGTGTCTCAGTAGCACATTCGTTTCTCTTTTCTAATTTTCCGTTTTTGCAAACTGCTTTCTAAAATATTCTTGATGTAGCTGTCTTGCGAAGATAAAAGGCATTTCTTCTTTTGTAAGTCAAGTGTTTTCGGTGTATCATGGTCTTTCTCATAGATAAAGTGTCTTTTGAAAAGCTTGCTAAGGATACTGAAGAAGGTTCAGATTAACAAAGTTCAGATGAGATGTTACTATCTGCAGCAAGTTCATCAATATATTTTAAACATCAATATAAAATTATATAACAAACCAAAAGTTGATCCCCCGTGTGAACTACTCAATATTATGTTACTTAAAGTTTCAATAGTTGTCATGGTACCTAACAGAACCATTTTTTATCATTTTAAATATATCTTTGCACACTTTGGAGTCCAAAGAAAAGAATTTAATTTCTTTTTAATCAAAATTATAAAATAGTGTATATGTTTGCAATGCTTATCTTTCAACTTTGTCTTAGCAAATTCCTCAATAAAGTTGGATTGAATGGTTGAAAAACATACATTGACTGACATTGAAAACATCAGACGAATAATGGTAACCTTGTCATTATACTTGGATGCACAATAGTGGTCAAGAGAGAGCTATGCTACGCTGACAGACAATATTGACTTTTTGGCACTTGTGTTTCTCTTTTTAATTAATGTTTTTTTCATAAACTTCAACTACCAGCGCAGTGTCAACTACTTGTGGTTTTACTTAAAATCTTTGAGGAAGTTAAGGCAATGAAAAGTAAATAGTGAAAACTCCATTTTTATAAAGCTTTAAATGTAGATAGAGTTGTAAATGTGTTATGATAAATTTGTTTAAAAAATACACCAAAGTGATTGTATATATTTTGACACTACTTGTAAAATTATGTGGATAGATGTAAAATCAGTTAAAGAATTTTGTAAAAACCGCTTTTGATTATAATTTTTCTTTCGTAATCATTCCATTTTAAACTTGAAAACTAACAATTTTTCATTTGCACTGAAAGTGATGTTTTGTTATTTTAACACTATTTGTAAGATTAGATATGTTGATATAAAGTCAGTTAGTGAATTTTGTAAAAAGGTATTTTTATTGTAATTTTTATTTGAAAATCATTCCAATTTTATCTAAAAAATGAACTGCTTTTCATTTACACTGTTATGTTGTGTTTTTACCTATTGTACAAAGTTTTTAAAAAATTACTGTGATTGTATCAGTTGTGTACAAAGCTATAGAGTTTATTTTCTGTTGTCAATTTTAGTTTTTAATATTGCACTTATTGTTGAACAATCAAGAAAGAGTATTTGAATGTACAGTATTATAAATGTTACAAAAATATTCCATTTTATACGTTTGTTTCACAATAAACCAAAATGTTGCATTGATGTCTTTTGTTTTTATTTTGTGCCTTACACCGTTTCTACGTGCTGCTTACAACTCATTTTTTCCCTTCTATTTTGTTCAGTTTGAAAATTACCAACCGAGGAGTCAGTCACCTTCAGGGCTGCAGAGAGTCAAGGCGGGTCTTATGTCAATAATGGCCCCTCCGACCCTCCAAAAAAGAATGAAAGGGGGGAAAGAAGAAAAAAGGGCAGGGGGAAGAAAAGAAAAGGGGAGAGAAAAAAATTCAAAACAGCTTACTAGAAAACAGTTAACTCTATTTTATATTTAAGTGCCACAACAGTAAATACCGAAAGAGTAAATTTTACTTCATCTTTACATTTTCTCTTAATTAGTTTCCCTCCCTTTTTTCTTTCTTTCTTTTCTTTTTTTCTTTCCTTCTTTTCTTTCTTTTTTTTCTGTTAGTGTCGCCCCCCCCCCCCCCCCCCAAGGCTCAGGCCCCTAGTTCCCGACTAAACTGGCATGGCCTCTCTTCGGGCCTGGTCACCTTTCTCAACTTTTAAAACTTTGGTTACATGTGGTCACCTTTTGAAAATTTTGTCACTTTTTCTACCTTTCTTAAAGTGTGCTTTAGGAAAATGTCAAAAAATAAATTAAATTCTTGAAAAATATCTGAAAGACTGAAAATAATTTAAGAAGTGTCATCAAATATGCCCCCCCCCCCCTCCTGGAGTTGTTCAAGAAAAATAACAATGCTTAAATGATTACAATAAAGAATGTAAGAAAACCAAGTTTTCTACATACAAGCTCTGATAAATGACCATTAGACACTAAAAATGGAATTGATATAATGCTTGAGATTGTGATAAGAAGGAAGAATAACTGTAGTTGGGGCAAACCTAACCTGTCAGCATTGTGAAAGCTAATGTAGATCCTAATCAACCACTAAAATGCTGTGAGGTTAGGTTTACCCAAAAGCATTCTTTAAATCATAAATCAGAAGAGAAGACCAAGCCCCTTCAGCAAAGAGAAAGAATACTTCTTGGAATTCAAACCTGCTAAACAAAAGTTCATTAATGATTATTTTGAAAGGTACCGACACTGGTGCAGATGGAATTCAGAAGAAAATTGAAAAAAAAAAAAAAAAAAATCAAATGTTATCACATCATTTTTCAGTAAAAAGCCAAATATATAAGGAAATAAACCATTGCAACATTGCCAGCTCTCCTGATTTTAGTTGGAAACTTTTGCTATTAAACCGAATCTCCTGTTTTTTAGTCGATTTCTTTCAATCAGACACAGATCTACTATATGCTATGGGTACACAAATGGGCGGATTTTTGGGGGACGAAAGGAGGGAGGACTTTATACATAGTAACAATACACCTTCCTGTTTCAACAAAAATCTCACAACTTCTTTATGGCTTAAAATAAACAAGGGGCCCCCTTGTATCATGGAAAATAAAATTTGATGTCAAGACTGTCAAGTGTAAATGAGGAATGTCATTTTGTGCTTCAGTAACGGAGGTGAGGATTTATCGTGTGACACGACTCCTTATCCTAAAACGAACTGAAACACAATTTTAAAAAATTAAATACACTTAAACAATTGGTGTTTAAAACACTTCTGGAAGAAATAATAAATGAATAAGTATATACTTTTAATTAAACAAGTTATAAAGCAACATAAACAGTCACACAAGGTGTGTAACATGCCACAAAGGTGAGAATTCAAATGTTGTGAATCAAAAATATACTAAAATAAAAATTATTATTAAAAAACTGTTGGCAGGTTTAAATAGATATTTTTTTGATGAAATTAAAAGCATTGTTAAATGAATTGTTCCTTGAAATTTTTACTGTGAAAGGCATGTGACTCAAAAGTTGCACTTTTTGAAGAATGACCCATAAGTGAAAATATCGACTGAACGAGCTATGTATTCAGCTGCAATACTTAAAATAAACAACGATTATTTCAACAAATTAGAATCTGAAATAAAGATTTTTAAAAAAATGATATTACCTTTTAACTGAACAAGTTATAACTTTGGGTACTTGCTTTGTTGAAGGCTCCCAACTCCCGAAAATTTCATGTTTTGTTCCTTAACAAAAAAAAAAAAAAAAAAAAGAAGAAAAGTACTTGAAAAAATACATTTCATTTTAAAGTGCTTGAAAACTTTGAAAAAGTGTGGATACAAACTATAAATTTAAACATTTATAACAAATGGGAGGGGGTAGAGGGATAAATGCCGAAGTATGTTAAATTTTGTTCCCTGCCTCATGCTGCATCAAAAATGAAAAAATTATGTTTCTCACGTTTCTGTAACATATTAGAGATAAATACTTGTGACTCACATGTTTCATATCCTGCTGTTTATTTAATCCCGAATGCAGTGAAGTATTTTGGAAATTCTTTTGTACTGCTTGCTTTTATCTTACTTCTAATGCATATTGTTAATCTGTTCAGCACGAGAAAAAAAAAACTGCCTCTATTCCTTTTCGTTTTCTGCACTCCTTGTAATTGAAGAAAGAAGCTGTTATGAAAAATCAATGTATTGTTCTTCTTTTAAATTTAAAGTAGTTGTTTCTTACAAAGTTAGAACAATACTGTAAAACTGTAAAATCTAGTACTAAATTTCAGGGACTGGGAAGTGCAAATGAAGCCCAAAATAGTTTTAATTGTTCTTGAGTCCTTGAAACGGATTAGATGAGTTTTTGAAATTCCCAAGCAAAGAGTGCTTCAAATTTATTTTTTACCACGTGTATAAATTATGAGTTGTTCAAATTGGCAGCATGTTACTCTCTTGTTACCTATTTTCTAAATCTGTGCACCATTTCTTTTAAAGCACTTTTTACTCTTGATCATTTTGAATTGAACCGACAGCCGATGTAAGCAAATAACAATAAGCATAACCTTCTATTCTCCCCTCGTTTTTCTCTCTGAGGACTGCTGTCACTCATTTGTCAACACGAAAGCAATTTTTATGATGTATTATCGTAATCCGCAAAGAGTATTTTGCTATTTTTTTCAGAGATTTTTTTAGTTTCAGTTACCCTTGCTAAAACAGGGCCGTTCATTTTTTAAGAAGACCTATCACCCAAATTGAGATTTTGGACAAAGATTCTTTGGGACAAATGTTTATAATTATCAACATTCATGATTTTTAAATATTCAATAGAACATCAAAGGAATGGTTTCAGGCTAGCTATTTTATAAACGGTTTTCAAGAGAATATTGCAAAGTAACAGTTGTCGGCTGAACTACCTTTGTCAATTTTCAGTATAAAGAGAAAATTTTCACATTGTTGGAAGAAATAACGAATATCAAGTTGATTATATTCAATGCAATTTTGAACATAGTCATACTGATAAATACTCGTATGTACATGGAACTTGGTACACAAAACTACACAAAAGAAGGATAGAAAAAAAGATTTCCATGCAGGGCCGAATTTAGCTCCATGGCTCCTCTAAGCAGATTTCAAATTTGCTGCCCCCTTCCCCCTAAAAGAAGCAAAAACTCAAAAACACGCAAAAAAATGTTCCCGAAATTTATACTGTCAAGGTTGTGAAAAAATGATGACGTTTCGTGTTCAAGGGCGCCCCAATGGGAGGTCACAGCGATCTCCCAAAAAATTCCTTATTCGGCAAATTTTGCTGACGATTCTTAAAATGTGGAAATAATATTGCAACAGATGCTTTTTTCTTTTTTCACATTTTTAAAAGTTTTTTAATGATACCTAGCGTTTCTTTTCATTAGATGTTATGCACATATGCACAGGGTGTTCTGAAAAAGACTGACTGTTTTAAAAAAAATTTAACAGGAGAACGGTTAATGATAAAAAAACAAATTCTTGCAGAAAATTCATGTGATGGGAGCTAATTTTTTTCCCTCAGAGTTCCAAATTTTAGTTAAAAAATGTTTCAATAGCTGGCGCTGCATATAGTAAGCCTGTATTTCAAAAAAGAAGAATTGAAATTCCTCGATTTTTCCTCCGATTGCGACATAGGATTACAGTCAACAATTGTTTGAAAATATTGTTTTTTTCTTTTGTTCATAATTTTTGAAAAAATATGATGCACCTTTCTATCTTTTTTTACTTATTTATTTACGGGCTTATTATATGCAGCGCCACCTATTGGAAAAAATTTCAACTAAAATTTGGAACTGAGGGATAAAACATTTACTGCCCACCACATCAATTTTCTGCAAGAATTATTTCTTTTATTACTTACCGTTTTCCTGTTATAAATTTTTGAAAACAGTCAATCTTTTTCAGGACACCCTGCATGTATAGTAAGTATAAACTCGTGTTTTATCATTCAGTAAAATTAGAATTTTCCTCATCCCAAAAATTTTAGTTCGATGCTGTTTATGTTAGTTTATTTTGTACATCGTTAGTGGCTCAAGTACTAACCTTGAGCAAGTTATCAAGCGATTCACATAAGAGCAATTTAAATAAGACCTTTTTTTCCCATCCACGAATCAACGATTTGAATAATTTCCTCTGTTATTACGTTCACTCTTACTTGTGTTCTTACCACTGTTCAATGGTATTTCATTTTAAATTGTTACTGGATTGCTTTGGAAAGAGTCCCAAGTTTCCGCTTTTGAAAACTGCCTATTTGAAAAAAATATATCACGTTTAAAAAAATTTTGAAGACTTTTTTTTGTTCTTCGGTTTTTTATTTAGCATGTTTCCTTTATTTAAAATCATTTCAGCCTTTTTCGTTCGTCACTCATTTTAATTTACTTCCTAGACTTTATAGTAACAGAAAACAATTTTTAAATATTAATATTGTAAAAAAGAAAATAAACGTCAATCAGTCAATAAACCAGGACTGAATAAACTTTAGTATAGCACTAAAAATCTTAGTCAAATTCGAATCTTGTTGCGACTTCTGGATAAGCTCAACGTCACTTTCTGAAATCGACACCCGCTTTTCGTCTTCACTTACTATTTTACGCTGATCAATTACCATGACTGAAAAACATTTGCTTTTAATAAGATGTGTAATTATTATTGAATTAAAAGAAAAAATTGTCTCTGAAAAATGAAAGAATGCTAATATTTTACTCTCAAGAATAATAAATCATTTCAAAAATGTGTGGTTAAAGCAAAATTTGCCGCCCATGAAAATTTTGCTGCCCTAAGCAGCTGCGTACTCTGCTTATTGGGAAATTGGGCTTTGTTTCCATGGTGGATGTATTTGATGAATATGAATATGAATATAGTTTTATACACATGTGAAACTTTTGCGTTTTATCTCAGTTTGTTAGTTTTTGTATTTTTTTAAATTTTTTACACCAGAGTTTTTTATTTCACTAAAACAAGACGAGAGAAAGAGGAAATACATGTTGCATTTTCTTAAGATAACGAATTTATGAATACGGACTTGACTAATTATTTTTGTCACTTTGTTATATTATTTTTTATTATCAAAAATCAGTTTGAAACAAATCGGTTTCACTTGATTTACGTTTTCATCACTCTAAACTAGTCTTTCCGGACATTTATTGCAGAAAGGGCATAAGTTCAAATTATATATAAAATAATAAGAATAATAATAATAATAATAATTAATTGCAGTGACGAAATGAAAAGTAATTTAAGGTGAGGTAATGATCCTACTTGTGGGTGGATTAGTCATAAAAAAAATCGTAGAATTTAGTTCATTTCTGAATGAAATAATCACCTTTTATTGATTCCTGGAAAGTTGCATTAGTTGAACTTACGCTCTTTCTGAAATAATTGATTCACTTAAGCTGTGTATTCAGTGCTTTAGGTATCTGCAATCCATTGCGGAGATATCTTTGTGAAATCTTTTCCCAAGATCATCGCTCACAGCTCCATAGTTTTTTTTTTTTTTTTTTTTTTTTGGCAAAATATTTTGGAGAAAGTGGAAAAAAAATTCCGAGACCAGTGGTGTTCCCATAGGGTTTTCCCCATATACGTCGTATACTCTCAAACATTTTTTAGACATATAGCGTTTGCCCTCAAACTTCAAAAATTTTCATATTAAGACATATTATGTATATGAACGCACACACATATTGTGCATAACTGATTACTGGGAGCATACCCTCAGAAAAATTGATGGGAACATCACTGTCCAAGACGTATATTGCATCAGCTGTTACAGAATTTCTGTAGTTATTAGTAATCAGTAAATTATTTGAACAGCTGCTTTTAGCTAGGCTTACCTAACGTCCCGGTTTGACCGGAACAGTCCCGGCTTTCAGAGAAAATCCCGACGTCCCGGCCGGATTACTTCATGTCCCGGAAAAAGTTAAATTCGATTTCAAATGACCAAAATGTCCAAAAATAATTAACTGTGAAGGATTATAAAGAGTAGTAACTTTGCCCACTATGGAGCAATAGCACTAAAGAAGGGAAGATTTCGATAATTCACATAGGGTTACTATAAATTAGCAGGGTTACCAAAATAAAATTATTTACGCCAAAAATGAGACGACAGCGCCAGATTCCCGATTATCGAAATATCCCCCTGAAGAAACTTGATGCTTGCTTCAGAGAAGCCTTCATTCAAAATTACCATTACAATTACTATTATTGTTACTGTCGTATGGCACCAAACTTTCATAACAATGGGTTTTAAATTTTATCATTTAACTAGCAAAAATACCCGGCGTTGCCTGGGTCAGTAATAATTATGAGAAACAATCGTTACCTGCATTTGTTTTCTGTTTTAAGTAGAAGAATTTAAAACACACATTTTTGACGTTATCAAAAATCTAGCTTACTGATAAAACTAAAGTAGCAGTAAGTAGAAAGAGCAAAATAGTATTCATTTAGAAACGAAAACACGAAATTTAAGCATATACAAATTTGAAGAATTTTCGAAATATGAAATTAAACTTCACATGTTTAAAAAGATTTATCAGTTAATACTTATTTTTTTTTACATGGAGTCTTACCTTCTCTGTCTATTGAAGTACGAACTGTTTAAAAAATGTAGCCGCGCGCCCGTGATCCCCTTAAACTTGCTTTAGTTATTTTGGAAAATTTCAATTATTGTGGGTTCTTGGTGCGATTTAAAATGCTACCGAATTTGCTGGATTCGTTTTGGGATACCTTGGATAATGCTCCCCCTCCTTACTTTGTAAAACGGTATGTTACTAATTTTTGTTAAAGAGATATTGTCGCCATATGCTAAGATACTTTTGGTCACCATAAAATGGCGCTAAACAATTTCATCCGAAATGTTTCCAAAATAAGAAGTAAAATTTGGCGATGGTTTGAATTTGTGCACAAAGTCACATTAATGGAAGTTTTTGTGCTGTTTATGGATTTGCCTAATTTATTTGCTGGATTATTTTACAGTATAAAAAGTTTTTAAAGATTCTTTGATTGACGATATTTTGTTTACATGGTGAAAGCTAACAAACATTATTACGTAGTCTTTGACTTCAAAAACCGCGACAGTTGAAAAAACTGCCAAATGCATCCGTTCTGATATCTTTCTGCATAAATTTTGCCGAGGTTTCTTCTGTTAGATTGGATAATGATTAAAAAATCCAATCAGCACAAATAATAAAAAAAACACCATTAATTACACTAAAGTTCCGTTTAAATTTAAAATAATCAACCAAATCTAGTTATTATTAGCCAATCTTGGGGGAAAAAACATTACTTTAAGATTTGACTTGAGAAAAGCCTCAAACAGTCAGACGAAACACAAAAATATTCAACAGTTCTAACTATGAACTCGGAGTTGAGATGATACACTAAATAATGAATTGGGTTGAGGAAAGCCTTCGAACATGGAACAAAAAAAGCTCATAACTCGTTTTTCATGCAACTTAGAACTTTCTAACAGATGCCATCTTCAGCAGAAAATTAAGCGTTTTCGATAGACACATAATTTTAATATGTGCACGTATTTTTTCACAGTCATATTGGGGCATTTATGCGAAAATTTGGACAAATTAGAATAAAAATGGAACTATCAATCGGATTTTTTTCGGACTGGTCTACAAACCTCCTCAGTGCCAAAAAGAACAAACGATGAAAGTTTCAGCCAAATCTGCCGGGTAGTTTCTGAGATCTTAGGGAACAAATTTACCAAACTCCATTTTTATATATATAGAAGATAGGGAAATTGCATGAAATTTATTGTTTTTTGCCCATAACTTTTTTTCTAAAATACAAATATGGTCAAACAAAGTAATGGGACCTAAGTTGAGCCGTCCCCTATCCATTAAAAAAAGAATCATCAAAATCGGTTCACTAGGTGAGACGCTGTGAGTGGACAAAAAAAAAAAAAAAAACATACATACGGTATGAACTGATAACCGCCTCCTTTTTGAAGTCGGTTAAAAAGAAAAGAAGAAGGGGAAAAAAACCCTGTTTCATCGTAATATATTTTTCATTGGTAGGGTAAAGACCCCAGTAATTGGCACTTTAAGAGTTTGTCCTTAAACTTACCTCTGTTTTCAGTACTTAGAAAAAAAATACTCTCTTGCAAATATTTTTGTATCAAAAAGTGCACATCTGTGCATCTATTTGGTTCACTAAAATCAAAAATATTTGAATCGATACTTTCATAAAAATACGCATATAAAAAGTTACCAAAATCACCAGTAATTGGCACCTGATACCCCAGTGTATGACACCTTGTGATCCAGTAATTGGCACATGCTAATAGAACTGGAAAATCACTTTATTTTTTACTTTTTAATTACATACAAATTTTATCATCATAAGAAACATGAGTAATGTTAAAGTAAAGTAGGTAATCTTCTTTACTAATAATAAAGTTGAAAGTCTCTCTGTCCGGAGGATGTCTGGATGTCTGGATGTCTGGATGTCTGTAGGATGTCTGTAGGATATCTGTAGGATGTCTGTGACGCGCATATCGCCTAAACCGCTCGGCCGATTTTCATGAAATTTGGCACAAAGTTAGTATGTAGCATGGAGGTGTGCACCTCGAAGCGATTTTTCGAAAATTCGATGTGGTTCTTTTTCTATTCCAATTTTAAGAAAAAAAAATATCATAAGATGGACGAGTAAATTACGAAATTATCATAACGTGGAACGTAACATGGGCACAAGCCAATTGGCGAGATACGAAATTATCACAAAGTGGAACCGTAAGATGGGTACAAGCCAACTGGCGAAAAAATTCACCATACATTATTTGTAAATATACAGGCGAACCAAAAGACCTTTTGATTTTACTATTACGGGCAAAGCCGTGCGGGTATCACTAGTTACTAATAATGGAGCAGAAAGTCTCTCTGTCGGGATCTCTGTCTGTCAGGATCTCTCTCTGTCCGGATCTCTGTCTGTCAGGATGTCTGTGACGCGCATAGCATAGCGCCTAAACCGTTCGGCCGATTTTCATGAAATTTGGCACAAAGTTAGTTTGTAGCTTGGGGGTGTGCACCTCGAAGCGATTTTTCAAAAATTCGATGAGGTTCTTTTTCTATTCCAATTTTAAGCCCATTTTTCATATAAATTTGATAATATGGGGAAGAATGTGTTTATCTTTCTTCTTCTTTATCTTTACTAATAATAAACCTGGAAGTTTCTCTGTCTGGATCTCTCTCTGTCCGGATTTCTATCAGTCTGTCAGTATCTCTGTGACGCGCATAGCGCCTAGACCGTTCGGCCGATTTTCATGAAATTTGGCACAGAATTAGTTTATAGCATGAGGGTGTGCACCTCGAAGCGATGTTTCGAAAATTCGATTTTGTTCTTTCTCTATTACAATTGTAAGCCCATTTTTCATATAAATTTGATAATATGGGGAAGAATTTGTTTTCTTTATCTTTATCTTTACTAATAAAAAAGCTGAAAGTTTCTCTGTCTGGATCTCTGTGACGCGCATAGCGCCTAGACCTCTCCTCCGATTTTCATGAAATTTGGCACAAAATTAGTTTGTAGCATGCGGGTGTGCACCTCGAAGCGATTTTTCGAAAATTCGATGTAGTTCATTTTCTATTCCAATTTTAGGAACAAAATTATCATACGATGGACGAGTAAATTACGAAATTACCGTAACGTGGAACCGTAACATGGGTACAAGCCAGTTGGAGAGAAAATTCGCCACACAGGCAAACCAAAAGACCTTTTAATTTTTCTATTACGGGCAAAGCCGTGCGAGTACCACTAGTTTTATATAAATTAATGTTAAACCACTCTTCTTCATGTTGGAAAAGTATTTTAGAGAAATAAAAACATAAATTTGGAATGTTCCATGGAAAAGATATTGAAATTAATGCTGTTTCATCCTTCGGTTTACAGTTTTGATTTTACGAATGCTACCAAGTTAGGTTTGCCCCAAGTATAGTAAAAAACTCATATAGCATACTTTTTTGCGTAAGTTTTCCTGTTTTTTATTTATCAAATGCAACAAGTCGGTTTTCTTTCTCTTGAAAAATCACCCGCTGCAGGCGGCATTGAGATACCGTTGGTGGCGAACGGGGGTTAGCGAGTGAATCGAGCCCCCAGTATAAAATTAATTACTGACTAACTTTCATTTGGATTTTTTTCTGGTGAAAGTCACTCCAATTGAAAAAAAACCGCAACTTCAAAAATTGATGATTTTGATGATTTTTTTTACAAATTACTGTACAAAAGCTACCGATTTCAATTTCCGCTTTATCATATTCGTAATCTACGCAAAAAACTGAAGATAATGACACCTCACTCAGCTTTATCGCGGAAATGACGCTATTTCCCCAGTTCTTGGCACACATACCAATTACTGGGGACTAGCAAAATTGAAGCACCAGTAAATAGTATCCATCATTATTTTAAAATTCTAAATAGGGACGAAAGTATACTTCCACACAAATAAAGTAACACCTTTCAACTAATAGTCCAGGATCTGAAGGGGGTTGAGCATGCATGGAAAGGCTGATGCAATATTATTTCTGATTATTGTTACAGGCACGATGGTGATTATGAAACCACATGTCGTCGCCCCCCTGGGTGGTCGACAACCCCGGGGGAGGGGGGAAAGCAGTGGGGGGAGACGTTTTCTAAAACACTCATGACTCGCGAACTATTTGAGATAAAACATTGAAAAAAGTGGCAATCGACACAACAAAACAAGGACTTCATAAAAGCTAAATATGATTATGGACCTATCTTTGTTGGTTTCCTGAGTAAAATTCCATTTTTTGCAAACAAGCAAAATTTTCGAATAAAATGCGCAAAACAAACTTTTTTTGACCAAAATAAATTCCAAATCAAAATTGTTTGATTTTTTTTTCAAATAAAGTCCAAAATATCATTACTCAGTTTGTTAAAATCATATAAGTACTGTTAACGCGTTGAAAAACGAAATGACAGTAGCACGCTCGAACACGATTTGCATTATAGTTCAGGATCAGAAGGGGTATTTTGAGCATGCATGGAAGACATGACGCAAAACTATTTCTGATTAATGTCACAGGCACTATAGTGATTATGAAACCACATGTCTTCGCCCCCCCCCCCTGGATGGTCGAGAACCCCGGGATAGGGGGGAAAGCAGTGGGGGGAGCCGTTTGCTAAAACGCTCATAACTCGCGAACTATTTGAAATAAAACACTGAAAAAAATGGCAAAAGAACAAGGGCTTGAAAAACCTAAACATGTTTATGGTCCTATCTTTGTTGGTTTTTAATTAAAATTCCTTTTTTAGCAGCTATGCAAAAATTTTGAATAAAATACGAAAAGCTTTTTTTTGAAAGATAAGTTCTTTTTTTAAATTATTTAACCGTTTAGGGAATCAATAAAACCTGAAACTTCATTATTCAGTTTGTTTAAAACTACTTAATTACTACCAACGTGAGCGTTAAAAAGCGAAATAGAAAATGCAAGCACTTGCCTAAGTTAGCGCATTGAATAAAACGGCAGTATGCTAAGGAGAAAAAAATAGCCTTATTATCCTTATGACGAACTATTCATTCTTCAGTTTACAAACTTATTCTAATTGCAAAGTATTCAACTATGGCTTTAATTTTGTTATATACTGCTTTAAATTTGAGAGGAACTAGGGAACCAGGCCCAGAGTAGTTTTAATTCAAATATAATTTTAATTTATTTCTATTAATTTATGTTTTCATTTGCACAAAAGAATATTGCGGGTATTGTTTTGCGGATATTGCTTTTTATAATTTACTCAACAAAGAACAATGATACAAGAAATAATATGTACTAAATAAATATAAAAAATGAGAAGCTTGAGCTTTTATGAAAACGAATATAAATATAAAATTATACACTAGAGTTCTAAAAAAACTAATTAAATAAAATTAGTAAAATAATGCGTATTAAAAAATAATTGTAGAACATCAATATGCATACATAAAGCATTAATATATCAGAAATTCTGAAACCTGGATCATACTCTTTTTTGTTGACTTGTAATTGTTCTATTGAATCGTTCTCTTCCGAGTATTTTGTCGTTTATGGGTTTTTGCTTTAGCCTTAAAAGCGCAGTATTTAGAGCAAGATGAATTATTAATAAAAAAATTACAAGATTATTTACAGTTCTTGCCTGCGCAGGATGGAATTAAACCCTCTGGTAACATTGGCTGCATCATAAGGTGTGGAGCTTTATTGTTTTATTTTCATTTAAGTGAAACCCAAACTTGGTTACATCTAGGCACTGCTAAGGTACAGGGGAATTGATTCAATATTAGAGTTGAGCAATTCTTCTTAGCACATGTTGGGAAGAATTGCAGGAGCATGGTAAAGAGCTGATATTATATTTATTTCTGATGGAAATGAAAAGAAATTATTGTGTGTGTGTGCAATGTACTTTCCGAAACTTCTGGTTTTCAAGTTATGAAAACGACAGTGAGATGTACCGATCCTGTTTAAGGTCCACTCTTGTAGTTTGACTATTGGAGAGAAAATTTTATTATTTTTTATTTGGAGACCTGCAAAATCTTTGCTACATTTGAAAGTAGTGTTTGGGACATTATGGACCAGAGTCATTCCATCGATAACTTGAACTTTGTTCTTAAAATAGGGGGCTTCTTCCAGAGTTTTGCTGCAAGAAGTATCATTTTCAATTACATTCACGAAATCGGACCTCGCGCTTTGCTTCAGTGAACCATTCTGATGAACCTAACCTAGCATTGGGCTTATTGTATGGGAATGATTTTTAGATGTACTAACATCACTTTTGAGCTAACGTTTCCCAGGTTAAATGTTTTTTTTTTTTGGTCTTTTGCTGTTTTGCAGTCGCTATTGAAGACATTGCCATTGCAGGACTTCTCTGGATAAGAGACTATTCACATTTTCTTTAACGTTCCACTGAAATTTTGATGCTGCTTATGTGGCAATAGCCTCGCTCACTATGTTTCATAACTCAGGTGTAAAATCTGCAAAAGGGTTACCCTGATCATTTATCCTTTCCGTAATTACTTCGTACTTGCAAACTTGAATGTTTTAATTTTTAAAAAAGTGCCATTGTGACCCATACTAAGCAGCTATAATGCGTTAAAGGTTAAGTAATTACTTAACTGGGACATTGTTTTGAAAATATTACGAAATAAAACCGCCAAAACAGGAGAGCAACAAAATTTACTTTGGTTTACGTCGAGTCTGCAAGGTACATTCCGCAAACTTGTTTTTTTTTTCCTTTTGTGAATTACCTCAAATGCTTTTTGAGCTTGCTTTTATTTCACTTTTCAACGCTTTGATAATATTTAAGTAATTTTAAACTAACTGGATAGTGATATTTCAGATTTTATTGGTTCCTTAAACAGTTAAATAATTTTGATAATTTGAAAAAAAAAAAAAAAAAAAAAAAAAAAAAAAAAAAAAACGTATTTTATTCAAATTTTTTGCCTGTTTGCGAAAAATAGAATTTTACTTAGAAATTAACAAATGGGCCGTGGTAGCCTGATCGGTAAGGCATTGTACTCGGGGCCGATCCTTGCTGGTCGAAGACCCACCGTCGTCATTAAAGGGGACTGGGCGACGTTAAATATGCTCGTGGTCTCAATGTCCTCCAAGTGAAACGATACCTCTGGGGGTGCTAGTACCAGGTAGCTATTAGCTCTTGGACTAGTTCTAAACTCTCATTAACTGCTCGATCCGGTGATGGTGCTGCCATCTATCGGTATATAAAAACAATGGAGGCAAGGCACTTAGTATGCAGTCCTCGACATAAATGCAGTTGAAGTCAGTTGTGACTCTTGAATAGAATAGAATAGAAATTAACAAAGATATGATCATAGTCATATTTAGCTTTTATGAAGCCCTTGTTTTGTTGCGTCGATTGCCACTTTTTTTAGTATTTTATCTCGAATAGTTCGCGAGTTATGAGTGTTTTAGTAAACGGCTCCCCCCACTGCTTTCCCCCCTCCCCCGGGGTTGTCGACCACCCAGGGGGGCGACGACATGTGGTTTCATAATCACCATCGTGCCTGTAACAATAATCAGAAATAATATTGCGTCAGCCTTTCCATGCATGCTCAACCCCCTTCAGATCCCGGTCTATAAACAAAACTTTTGACAACGAAAATTTAAAATATATTTTAAGTCAGATTTTAATGGATTTATGTGCATGCTTCCCTTAAGTCAGAGAAGAAGCTTTTGCAACAAAAATGGCTGATTTGACACAAGCCCAATTGTTTCTCTTTTCAATGTACTGCTGCCATTTAGTAACATGAATTGAAGTTATTATAATCTTTAAAATTAATGTACATTCAGTTGGTATATAGTCTTCTATTTAAAAAAAATTGGATACGAGTCTTTTTTTTAGGACATTTTTGTTGAAAGTGCCAATCACTGGTGCCGTGCCAATTACTGGGGTTGTTACCCTATCAAGTTGTTGCACAAATTATATTGTTTGGTACTTTTCCGTTAGCCGAGCGCAAGCGAAAATCGCCAAATGATTACGCCCAATGCCAAGCGATGATTCGCAAAATGATTCCCCAAGCGAATACGCCCAGCAAGAGTTGTAAGAAAATTGGGCGGATTTCTACGTCACTTTTGGTGATCATTTGGCGTTGGACGAAATCATTTGGCGATTTTCGCTTGCACTTGGCTAACGGAAAAGTACCCATTGTTAACCAGGTGATTAAATTCAGATTTGAAAATTAATCACATGTCGTGACCTTATAAGAAAAGTACGTTTGTAAAAAATGTGTCGTAAAATTGCATTAATAGTTTTTCAAATGATTTTGGGATGATGTTCGATTTCAGAAATTCTGCCTATTCATTGCAATTAACCATAAAACTCTGAGAATGAATATGACTCTCCTTCGAACAAAGAAATGCAAAATTTTCGCGCCAGTAAAAATCGAATAACATTTACGACAGGAATGAAAAAGAAAATCACACGGAATGATTAAAAACCCATTTGGACTGTTTCGAAGACTAACCCCGTTCGTGTGATATCGGCATTCCATCGAGAATAACAGCAATAAAAAGTTACAGTTAGGCCAAAGTTAGGCACGGCTCATTATATGAGTTCTTATTTTTTAATTTCCTATTCGTGTTTCGTGTACCTCCTTTGATGCCTTTAGAAAAGAAGGTCGTACCTTTCCTACGTCTGTTGCGTGAGTGTATTAACCCTTCAAAGTAATTGGAGAATATAAAGTTTCTCGATCAGGGCACCGTGGAAACATTGTTTTTAGAGTTATGGAATCAAGAGTCTTGCTTTTTTATCTGTAAAGTTAATAAAATTGTATAAGGCGTTTATTGGGTCTTGCACTTGATAAAGAAAATTCATTTGAAAAAACATTCAAGATTTATGCATGACTGTATTTCTTTCTTTCTTTTTTTTTTAATGAGGTCGTTTACGAAATGTTAAAAGTGTTTTTTTTTCTGAAAGAGCATGCCTTAAAAACATAGGATTTGACTATTTTTTAAATAACTTGACAAAGTTTAATATTTAAAAAAAATATTTTGTCAATTTTATATTTTACGCTTCTACGCATGACATTACAAGTGATGAAACGCCATTCAGTGATGCCATTAGGGCAGAGCGAAATATTTAAGTCACTTCTTTACTCGCATGTACTGGCAACGATATGGTTGATAACAAGCGTAGAGCGCAATATTTAATTCTCTTCTTAATTATCAAAATCTGAAAGGGTGGTAGACAGCACTCGTAAGCATTAGTGCGCCAGTGGAGTGCGCGCCAAAGTTCATCACTTGTGATGTCATAAAGACCTCGCCTCATTTGAAAAATCGGACAGTAAAAAAAAAAATAATTGAAAATTAAACGTTTTGAAAATGAAAGATTTTCCTCGCTCCATGTTATTTATTTATTTACTAGCAAAAATACCCGGCGTTGCCTGGGTCAGTAATAATTATTAGAAAAAATCGTCACTTGCTTTTGTTTTCTGTTTTAAGTGAAAGAATTTAAAACACATCTTTTTGACGTGATTAAAAATCGAGTTTCTTCCTTACCCATAAAACTAAAATAGCAATAAGTATAAAGAACAAAGTAGTATTGATTTAGAAACGAAAGCACTATAAGCATATACACAAATTTAAAAAACATGAAATTAATCTTCTCATGTTTAAAAAGATTAATCTGTTGATACTTTTTTTTTAACATGGAGTCTAAAACCTTCTCTGTATGGCTAATGAAGTACGAAGTGATTAAAAAAAAGTAGCTGCGCTCGTAATCCCCTTATACTTGCTTTAGTTATTTCGGGAAATTTCAATCATTGTGGCTCTTGGTGCGATTTTACCGAATTTGCGAAAGTCGTTTCGGGATACCTTCGATGATGCTCCCCCATTCTTTCCTTACTTTGTAAAACGATATATTAATTTTCGTTACAGAGATATCGTCGCCAGATGCTGAGATATTTTTGGTCACCATAAAATGGCGCTAAACAGTTTCATCCGAAATGTTACCGAAATAAGTAATAAAATTTGGTGATTGTTTGAAATTGTGCAAAAAGGAAAATTAATGGATGTTTTTGTGCTGTTTATGGATTTGCCTAATTTAGTTGCTGGATTATTTAACACAGTAAAAAAAGTCTTTTGAAAATTTTTTGATTGGCGATATTTTGTTTACATGGTGAAAGCTGAGAAACATTATGACGTAGTCTTCGGCTTCAAAAACAGCAACGTTGAAAAAACTGCCAAATGCATCATCTACGGAAATCTTTCTGCAAATATTTTGGCGATCTGCTGGTTGTTTGGATAATGAGTAAATGTTCAATCAGCATAAATAATAATAAAAACCATTAATTACATTAAAGTTCCGTTTAAATGGAAAATCATCAGCCAAATCATGTATTATTTGCCAATCTTGTGCAAAAATCTTATTTCAAAATTTGACTTGAGAAAAGCCTTGAACAATCACGAAAAGCAAAGAAAGTCAGCAATACAACAATTGTCGCTATCGACAGGGAGTTGAGATGATACACTAAATACTGTATTGAGTTGAGGAAAGCCTTCGAACATGGATCTAAAAAGCTCATAACTCGTTTTTTATTCTACTTAGAAATTTCGAACAGGTGCCATCTTCAGCAGAAAAATCAGAGCTTTCGATGGACATATAATGTAAATATGTGCAAGTATTTTTTCATCCCAATATTAGAGAATTTATACAAAAATTGTGTTTTATTGCCCCCCTAAGGGGGTTTTCCCCCCATAACGGGACGAAAACTACCCTATGTGTTATTCTGATGCATAAGCTATATTATTGTAAAGTTTCATCAAAATCCGTTCAGTAGTTTTTGCGTGAAAGAGTAACAAACATCCATACATCCATCCATACATCCATACAGACAAACTTTCGCATATATAATATTAGTAAGATTAATTTTTTTGCTCATTCTGTCAACTTCAGTGACTAAAAGTAGTACTTTTGACTGATGGAAACAACCCCATTTTGACCCGTCTTATCTCATCCAGTTTTTTTCCCCATAGGTGTAACATGTAAAATAATACAGGTGCTAATTTCCTCGCTAAATTAGAGTTCACGTCTCATCACGGATCGTTATAAGCGAATTCGACTGTGTCACATTTCTTTCACTTTGACTTTCTTTGTTTTGATTTTTTTTTAACTTCCTTTTGCAAAAAGGGAAGTATTGTATTCGCGAAAAAATGTTCACTCAAAAATCAGCCTTAATTTCCACCGGCATTAATTGCTCACCCCCGAATGAATGTTGAGTTTTTTTTTTCGACTCGACCACACGTGGATAAGTGTGGAACGTATAGACACGCGAAATATCCATTTTGTCGATTCCCGAGTTAATTACAACGAGTTTTCTCGTGACGTCTGTATGTACGTATGTATGTATGTGCGTATATGCAGATGTGCGTATGTGCATATGTATGTCGCATAACTCAAGAACGGTATGTCCTAGAACGTTGAAACTTGGTATACGTAGTGGGGTCTAGTTGTGCACCTCCCGTTTTGGTTGCATTCGTGTGTTTCTAAAGGGGCTTTTACCCCTTTTTGGTGGGAAATCATTGTTAATTTCGATGTAAACTCAAGTGGTGCTATAATTTGGCGGACATTTGGCGATATATCGCCAGTCTTTTTGGTTGCCAAGTTTTCTCGCCAACTTGGCGACAAATTTTGGCGATTTTTTTTTTAAAATCTGTTTTCAATTTGGCCACTGTTGGTGATACAGTCGAATCCCGACTTACGCGAGAGATGCGTTACATGACTCCTCGCGTAAGTCGAAATTTCGCGTTGTGGAAAAGTGTTGAGTATATGATTCTTTTTATTAACAAACCCAATCATTTTAGACATTTTAAACACTTTTTAAACTGTTTAAGACAATTTTTTAACTATATATTATCGTTTCTTACATAATTTTTACCATATTTTAAAAAAAGCTGCGTTATTCAGCATAAAATACTGCACAAAATCAATGATCCATGAGAGAAAAAGAGGCATAAAAATAAAACAGTGCGGTACGTACAGTATGTAGCGATAATAACGCACTGCACTGTAAGAGTACTATACAGTAGATGCAATAAGTTACATTTATAAGTTAAAAAATTGAAGATAATGATTTATGCTGCGCAATCTGATCGTCATTCTAATATATTTTTAACTGCAGTAGCTTTGCATTTACTTTTACAACATTTACATCTATGGTAACACCCTTCTTTCAGGGTCGCTAATCAGCAATGCAAGAGCAGGTTCCAGTTTCATATTGTTTGCATTTTGCTTAAACACCACTCTGCGAGTTTCATATCAAAACTAAAGTCTGGACCTATACGGATTGCCTTCTCTTGACTTTTAGTTGTACGTATGAAAAATTCACTCATGCTCAATTGTCGTGCTACCTTCAACCCACTTTCTAACTGATCAAGCACATCAAGTATTTTTACCTTTTCTTAAATTGTTGCAAACTTTCGCTTTTTGTTTCTATCTTCAAACTTTAGATGAAACACTGTGCCTAGGTGCCACCATATTTCATCACCTTTGATGAAAGTACATTCACGAAGTCAATGTTTAGTAGTCAATAACAAAACCGAAACTTAGTATCACGATTCCTTTCCAAATATTTTGAGAGCGAAAGATTTGCTTTAGCTCTAAAATTCGTTGCTCCTGAAAAACTCGCGTTATAGCCATTTCGCGTAAGTCGAATCGCGTTGTAGCGGGAGTCGATTGTATTTAGTAAACTATTGAATGACATTAAAATTGCCAATAATGGGGAAATGACATTAAATTGGAGCAAAAGGAAGTCATGTGATGGACACACATCAGCTCGTTTCATCTGTTTTCTTCAAGTACGGGAGTCTCAACGTAAAACTTGATAAATTCTTTCAATCGTTAATATTTTTAAAAACATGATTATACGTGCCTAAAGCATGTTATGTTCATAGTGTTACTAATTTTGTAAATAGTAATTATTTTTATGATTAATTTGTTGCAATCTGGCTAAATTAGGCGTTTATTCCATTATTTTTCATCTAACATTATCTTAGTAACGTAACCTGTAAATAGTTTCTTGTAATGTTCATACAACCCCCTAACATTCGACTGAGGTATATGGTCCCCTATTTCTCATTTATAAGATTTGTGAATGAATAAAAAGAAAATATGAGAAATATTGGTAAAAAGTTGTAGAATTTTGTCGAAACTTCTCTAGATTTATAAATAGCAGGGCGTCGTGTGAATGAAAGGAGAGAGTGAGTTTGCTTTTTTTCTAATTGTGAAGTCGAGTATCAGCCGTTGGCCGGAAAGTGTGTAGCCTTTGCGCTGTGTTTTTGCGTATTTTGATTTAAATACGTGTGTTACCGTTGAGTTTACGGTGCTAATTGATATTTGCCTAATTGCTATGGTTAGTTTAGCAGTTGTTAAGGATATTTTTTGTACATAGCTGTAAATAAATCTCCTGTGTTTTTTCAAGTACTGTGTCGTCATTTAAAGAAAGTTTGAAGTTGCATCGAACTCGTAACAATAGGCTAAAGATAAATGAGCAGAATCTTCCATTAAATGATAAAATCATGGGTGTGTTTTAATTAAAGTAATTATTTTGAATCTTTTGACGCAATTTGTCATAAAAACTAAACATTTCATAGATTTATTGAAGCTGTGCTAATAATTTGAATTAGTATTTTTTTTATTTTAAAAGACGTTAGAAACTCACAATATGTAGCTAAAAATATTAAGTCGAAGTGTCAAAAACTGCAAATTAACTTTCAAAGGTTGAAAATGTAACATTTAAAAACGAAATATTTTGCAGTTTTCTTACAGATTTTCGAAATGGATTCAATAAAGAGGCATGCGTGTGGAAAATTATGTAAATCTGCAAAGCGTTAATTGAACAATGGTAACTTTATAATTGTATGTGCTTTAGCTTAATATATTTGTAATTGCATAAACATATTAATTGTATAATTAATTGAGAAGTCAAGGGTTTTTCCTTGCTTTCGATTGATTGAGGCTGTGTAATATGGAGAAATTTCAATCTTGTGAATAAATACTAAGTGTGATCCAAAGTACGAATTATCCTCGAGCAAATTTTAGTGAGAATAACATATGACGGTAGAACATGAGCAAAAATGATATTTAAAAAAATAATTTTATGGGTAATTTTTGAACAAACCAAAATTTTTTCACAATAGTGCCCACGGAAAATTTTAAAGAATAAAGCGATGGCAACTTCAATGTTGAGTCAAACCTCGTTATCACGTCACTCTTCGAACTTTCTGTAAAATGTTGTTATAAGCGATTCGAAGTTTTAATCAGAATTGCTTTAAAATATGTAAATAAGTTTTAATGCAATTATGGTTTTAATTAATGGATAAAAGATTTGACACTATTTATCAAATATAATTATCTGACTTCAAACAAGGCAAAAATCATAAGAAAAATGACTTGCTTTTTCATTTCACACTAAAATAATTTCCAATAAAGATTTGCTTAGTTTTTAGAGTACAATTTAAAATTTTCTATGTCAAAATTAATATAAACTTCGTGAACTGCAGGGCTGCGGAGTCGTAGGAAGAATTACCGACTCTGACTCTGACTCTGGGAATTTTAGAGCCTTCGATTCCGACTCCGACTTTTTTTCCGCAAAATCAGTCTCCAATTCCAACAGAGGCAGGATTCGACCTTGGCAGAGTTGCGGATTTAGGGGGAAAATAACTGACTCCAACTCCGATTCTTGAAATATCAAACCTTCGACTCTCGATTTCGACCCCTTTACCCCCAAAATCAGTCCAACTCCAAATCTTCGACTCCGACTATACAGCTTTGGTGAACAGTATATTTTAAATAATCTGGATCTTTAGCTAACTGAGAGACACACAAAGATAAAAGTTCTGTGATTAAATCAATTACGTTAAGGAAGAGATGAAAATATGCTCGTTTAGTTCTGGAACTCCTGCTTTTTGTACAGGAAAGAGGGAAAATAAAAAGAAATAAAACCCACGTAATGAGCAATTACGAACCAGCTTCACTATTATTAGGGACTCATCTAATTGTCATGCAGTTAAGTTACCTGCGTGGGAATAAAGCATAAATAATTATCCTTCGTTCTTCTGTTACACTCTCAGAAATTTAATTAGGGATTTTCTATAGCTGTATGTAAATCTGTTAATAGCAACATTAGGAATAAATAGAGATAGCAAAGTGCTTAAATTAAGAGAAAGAAAATCCTTACTTGTCGTGAAGACTGTCAAACCACTAGTTAAATGGAAATATATCCTTATCACAGAAATTCATCAGAAAAATTCAAATAGTTTTTGGACTGGACTGTCGTTTATTGCTGGTTTTGCATTTGAAATTGTCTTAAATTGAGCATTCTAGCCACACACCTGGTGAATTGAAAGTTTGAAAGATAAAATTGTTTAAATGTGCCATTTTATCCTTGAAGAAGTTGGGTGTGGAAATCAAAGAAAGTCGGAAAAATAAAACTGAGTCTAGTTATTAGCATGATACATTGAATGAGTAAGTGGAGTCAATTGTTAGTGAGATTTATTACGGCAGTTATTAAGAGTTATATACATAATGGTGTTCTCTTAATAAACGCACCATTTTTATAGACTTGTTTCTTACACATTACAAAGCTTCTCGGTTATCTAAGATGGTACCAGTTTTTTTTTTTTTTTTTTTTGCTTGCATTAATTTCAGTTTATCTTTGTATCTTTACTTTGAATGTATCCATATAAATCTCCAGCATTTTCTTAGTTACATTGCTAGCCACCTCCTGTGGAAACTCCCTAGCTTCACATAAATTATTTCAGAGACTTTTCTATTTAACATCATTAGGAACAAGGAAATAGAAATTATTTTTACTTGGCCTTCATCAACTATAAGTTCAAAAATAGCAAGCTGGTAATTTGTCAAGAACTTCAGTTGTTTTCGCATTGGATAAATTTTGGTCATAAGTTTATACCTAATAAATCCCAATGCTTATTTAATGCTTTTTTTTTTGAGCAATCACGATTGCTTATTGCTTTTACTTGACTGTTTTTTTTTTTTTTTTGGCGTCCTATCATTTTATTTTCCCACCGCCACCCCCCGCACCACCACCGTCGACTGGCTCCTCACGATGCTGCTCCTATAGCGAAAGCCGTCTCCAGGTTGCATCCATGTCCTACACACACGCGCATACATACACAACTACACACACACACGCACACACACAAACACATACACACACATACACCTACACACACATACACCTACACACATACACCTACACACACATACACCTACACATACACACACACAAACACATACACACACACAAACACATACACACACAAACACATACACACACACAAACACATACACACACGCATACGTACAGACACCTACACATTCACACACACAAAAACATACATACACACAACTACCCACACATTCATGCCTGCTCACAGACACAAACACATATGCCTACACACACATACACATACCCCCCACACATTCATACACACAACTACCCACACACTTATGCCAGCACACAGACACACATGCCTACACATACATATACACACCCCCTACACACAAACACCCCCCCCCCCACACACAAACATACACGCCTACATACACACACTCGTGATTGCGAAAAACATAATTTGTATTCAAGATGTCAAAATTCAAATTAAGTTTTCTTTTCTTTTTTTTTTTTTTTCAGTCAACCTTAAGTTATTTTACGTTACAGGTTGCTTTATCATTTACAGGTTAAGTACATACTTATCTACTTTATTTGGATTTCAAATGATAAAAATAGGGAGAGTACATTTATAATTCAAGACAGATTTAAAATATAATTATGATTTTAAAAAATGTGTAAACGAAAGGTTCAATACAAAAAGCAGAAAAAAAAAGGTTTTTTGTAAAAGCAGAGAGCATTTGCATTAAAAAAAGAAACCCTGTCATTACAAAAAAAAAAAAAGCACGGTTCTGTTACTAAGTGTAGCAACATTTGGAACTTTCTCGCCAATTTCGGTGGCAAAAATTACGTGCCAAAAGTGAAGCCAGCTTGGCAATATCTCGCCAAGTTCATAGAACTCCATATTAAAACTGGTGCAACTTCGCAGGAAAAACAATTGAGACATAAAACTTCAAAAGTGAGGTAATTTGGAATAAAATTTAATGGAACTATATAATAAATACCAAATTTAGCAAGATTATGACAAATTTACTACGCAAAAGCATAAAAATTATATCTATTTACAAGATTAGAAACAATATACAGTTGGGGACTGCACGCTTTATCTATCAGCTCTTTTTAATACCTCGACCAACAAGGCTTGAATAACAGTAACAACAACGACTCATTCAACAGGCTTTAAACGGTTATTGGTCTTTATTAAAATTTACTAATTCGCAACTCCAATAAACTACAGAGGGCGCTGTAGCCACTGTCTAATGGCGGATGAAAAAGGTAAAACAAACAAATGCCGTAACTTATAACTTGCTTTGACGCTTAGTGAATGACAGTAATTTTTCAGCGTGTTTGTGGAAAGCTTTCTTATCTATTCTTTTGAAATTACATTACACCACAAACTGTCTTAAACTTGTAATTTACCCCAAAGAAAACACGTGGAATGGAATGTTTTACCTTTTCCTTTAGTACTGTTAATCACCGCTAGGTAGCGTATTCGAGCTCTGGAGTTGCGAGTACTTCACCAACGCTGGCTTATTTTTGATGTTAAGTATTCACAAAAATCTCAGCTCGAGACAAATGAATTTAAACTGAATGTTCAAATGTTAGTTCAATTTTAATTTATCATTATCCTTTGAAAACATGTTTTTTTTTAAATTTTTTCTTTTTCTTTTTTTTAACATAAACTCTAAGGTACGTTGAAGCAAAAATACATTTTTTATATTGTGATTATTTCTATATGTTTTACATATCTTCAAAGTTTTTTTTATTTGGCAATAGAAGTGTCTAAGTCATTCAGTTAAGGGAAAAAATTGAAAATGAGAATATAGTATTGAAAATGATGAACACAAGACACAGTTCAACAGCCTCAAGAAAAATGTAGCGCCTTATTTCTACCAATTTATCACGACAAAATACCAGAGTTTCATTCCATATTCCTCATAAATAAATATTTATACATCTATAAAATGATCGCGAGTTTGGCAACTGGTTTTTTATGTAACACCGCCACTCCTCCGTCATACGATGATACAGTAACAAGTAATTCGATACCTTAAAAAAATTCTAGTGTGTAATTTTTTTTATCTGATGATTGTTCAGAAAATATAGGAGTTATAAAGTAATTTAGATTACCCTATTAAATACGACGGATCATTGTTTACAATAATAAAAAAAAGTGAAGCGATCCATGTTTTTTCCCTTCCGAACCAGATTAAGTGCAGACGTTTTCGTGACTTTGTGATTATGGAATGGGTAATTTGTGCTGAAGTGAAAGAAGTGTGTTCTTTGATAGCATCAGGACATACCGAAGCGAAAATAGCGTTGGGTGACTTTCTTTTCAATAAATAAGGGTCTGCAGCTTCAGAAACTGCGTTGCCAAAGATAAATGATAAAATCTATCTCATGAAAAGTGATGTGGAAGTGTTCAAATAATATTTATTGACAGTTGCAAATGGTGCGCTTATGCTTGAACATTAGCTGAGTTATTTTATGTAGAGATACGGTTAAGGAGAAGTAGGGCAAGCTATTTTTCAAAATATAATTAAGTAAATAAATAAAGATCAGCACATTTTTACAATTTGTATGCCTAATCGAATCTTTAAATCTTGGCTATATTATCAAACGCTGCATTTTTTCCCTTGCACCGCTTCGCTCGTCAAGCATTCATAACCGTATGAAGTTTATTAATGCTTGGAATTTCATGACTCATTCCTGTTTCAGAGAGAAAAATTTTCATTTTACCCAAAATTTATAAAATTTGACGTAGTTTTAGCATGGCAGCTCACCATATTTTCTCTTTTAAAAGTCAGGAATAATTTGATATTTAGCTTAAAAGTTTTCGTATCTCTCAGAAAATGAATAAAATATATTTGCAACTGTAGTTTTTAACCATCTTTCTTTTTTCTCAATACAGAGCGCAGTAGTTATAATACAGATTTTAAGTGAAGAGTGTGGTTCTAAGTCGAGGGAGGAAAATATGGGTATTTGTATGAGTGATATAGCTATATTGTTCTAGTCCTAGCGTTAAGTAGTTTAAACTTAAATATGTTTTCAATTAAAGATTTTGTATAACTTCAATTACTTAATTAGTTTTAAAACTGCACACTAGCCTGAGTGGTATAGCTATATTGTTCTAGTCCTAGTGTTAAGTAGTTTAAACTAAAATATGTTTTCAATTAAAGATTTTGTATAACTTCAATTACTTAATTAGTTTTAAAACTGAACACTAGCCATTGTACTTAGTATTTTTATTTACGGTAGTTTATATCATTTTTCATGTATCGAGCAAGAAAAGAACCCCTTAAAATTAAGGAAAAGAATATTATAGGCGTCATCACTACTGTAGCGGCATTTGGTGACAGGCTGGTTTGCTCTTTTATGAGTGCAATTATTTTAGCTATTTTCTCTAATCTGCACCATCTTATACATATAAAATCTGAGTATCTATCTATCTATCTATCTATGTCCAAGCTTCTTCTCCCGAACGACAGTGAACTGACCATCGAACCAGGTATCGATGGATTCGTAATCCTCCCGTCTTCATGTTTAGCTATTTAACATAATCCTCCGATAATATTTAGCGGAGATATCAATTAAAAACTATTAATTATGACTCTTAGATTTCAAAATCAAATCCCTATTTTTCGAAGGCTTTCCTCCATTTAAATTATTATTCAGTGCTTCATCTCAACTTTCCGCAACAATGCTTTTATTAAAATGTATGTGAGCGTGAAGAAAATCATCTGTTGCCATTTTTTTTGCTCAGGTAAAATTCTTGTTTTTGTTTTGAGGCTTTTCCTGTAATCAGGGGATTTAAAATGTTTACTTTATGGGGGTTTTCCGCAATCTGCCACAAAATTTCACTGACTTTTTTTTTTTGGTTCAAGCCTGAGTGTTGAACTCGCGTCACTTGACATAACTTTTATTTTCGAGGTGGACCGTGCAAAGCCGGGCGACGCAGCTAGTATTAACATAAAAGGTTAAAGAAACCAAATATTGCTGATTACCTAACTTAAATTAAAGTTCAAGTCATAACTTCAACTTTAAGCATCATACCCTTGCAGGGCTGAAAGTTTGGATTTCTTAATACACATGAAAATTTGTCTTGGTTAATCTAATTTTATAACTTTTCATTGTTTTATTGGTCAAGTTGTTAAAACGTTATAAATGTATATATTTCAACCTTCTTGGTGGTAAGACTTTTTTGATAGTAAATTACGCAGATCTGCACAATTTAATTCGCTGAAGCTACTTTCAAAACGGTTAAAAATATCAAGCACTGAAAAAAAAAAAAAAAAATCCTCATATATATTTTAGCGAATTCACTGATCGAGTAACGCTCCTAGGGACTCCATCAACAATGAAACTCACGCCACGGTATGAAAATTTGGTTATCTTGTTTGGATATGTTTGACATACAGGGAAATGCTTTATTTTCATAAGGGTGAACTGGATCCGATGGTAAGACTGTCACTTTAGGTAGGAAAATGAAGAAACGAAAAAGTAGTCAACAATGAACGCTATCTACTGGAGTTTAGGGTTAATCAGCTGGAGTTAGGGTTAAAATTTCGACTATCAAAATATCACTATAGTGATATCACCAAGCAGGCAATTGCTATGTTCAAATGTAGAAGCAATTTTCACTCGTAATACCTTCAATGGCAACTTTCTAGCCAATAAGATTTTCTTCTAGTACGATTTGCTGAAATATTTCTATGAAACTGTGTGTTGTTCATCATGAAATTTCAAAAGATTGCCACATCCAATGTTCAATAGTAGTACTGACTGTAGGTCTATTTCAAATTCGCATAGAAACAAAATAAGATAACTGGATGAATTTCTTTAAAAATATCAAAGAGATTCATTAAAACCGAAAAACATCGAGGGCATTTCAAATTCTTTTGCGGTCAAAATGGTCGGTCTGGCCGTTCTAGTGTTAAATATCTATTCAGTTTTCATCATTCTGGAATTCTTCGTGTTCCATGCGCCCGTTAAGAACATGCATTGTGTTCTTTAGCAAGCCGCGTGCGTTAACTTAATGCCTTTTTCTAACAGCGCAGGTTTAAACACTAGTTTCGCGATACCATTAAATGCGGCTCCAGAAATAACATTATAACAGACATCTTATTATTTCCAGCAAGCTTATTAAGACACATTTTTACATGAACAGATTCTTCACAGACGCCTAAAGAGGCGTAACACGGCGGGCCGAAGCGCCACGGTTAAGTACCGACACATACTTAAGCAGATCCTGTTAATCTGATGGTGCAAAAAAAATGGGAAAAGGGAAAGCTATGAAGAGCTATAATCATTTTAACAGGAAAAAAAAAAAATTAACCGTTGAAAAAGTAGGAGGGCTCAGACAATCGCGTAATGAGCGGTTTTCCGACATAACTCGTTAGATTTGAACATTTTTGCAATAAATGGATGCGTTTGTCGATGTTTCATGGAAATTCCCCGCATTAATGATTTAACTGTTTCTTTTATGACTGTTCGACCTTGTGAAAGTCAAATGTAACATTTATTAAAAATAGGTCGTGAAATCGGTTGAATCAAACAGTATGTACACAGGCCATTCTCCAACCGACTTAACTATGGTATTCCAAGATAGTAATTATTGATGCATTGGTTTGTAGTTGGGTTTTCGAGGTTTCACTCATATTTTTGCCATAGATCAATATCATCATTTCGAGAGTAACATAGCGATTACAGGAAAAATTTGCAATAAATGTTTCAAACAATCATTTCGACATCTCATAAACTTTCTTTTAATGCGGAATGATAGCCACAGGTGGCCTAAGCAGTTGTCTATCGTTGGGACAAATCTAAGCTGGCAGCATTGTGAAAGGTACGTAGATCCTTTCACAAGTACGTAGAAAGATACGCAGCATTAATGACGCTGCCAGATTAAGTTTGCCCCCACTCCCAATATAGTTGATTTTCAGGTTTTTCCAATTTCTGATACTAACAATTTAGTGTGTGTGTGTGTGTGTGTGTGCGTGTTTTTTTTTTTTTTTTTTTGAGCAATCACGATTGCTTATTGTTCTCATTTGACTGTTTTGAATTCCTATGATTTTATTTTCCCGCCAGCTTACTGTCGCGTCGATCGACTTCACGATGCTGCTCCTCTTGCGAAAACCGTCTCCAGGTTGCGTCCATATCCTACACGCACATGCATACACAAACATACACACACTCATGCTTGCGCACAGACACATACACACACTCCTACACACATACACACACTCATGCCTGCACACAGACACATACACACACTCCTACACACATACACACACTCATGCCTGCACACAGACACAAACACATATGCCTACATACACACATGCGCCTACAAAAAAACAACTATGTGCCTACACAAACACACACGCGCATTCATACACGCACGCTCGTGATTGCGAAAAATATAATTTGAATTCAAGATGCCAAAAATTCAAATTAATATATATATATATATTTTGCTTGTACCAATGGGGTTTGCTTAATGCTTTCGGATTTTGGAAGGGGTTCGCGCAAAGTGAAAAAGGTTGGGAACCACTGTTTTAGATGATAATATTTACTTTTTTGAGTGATTCAAAAATATTTTTACGCTAGCGGCTAGCATGTAATAAAGGCGTGGTATTGTATAAAAACTATTGTCGTCCGTAGGCATTATTATAAATGTTCAATCATGCGGATTGATCGCGGCAATTACTGTCGATCCTTTAGAGTTTTGAAGAAAGATGTTTTAAGAGCTTTTCCTTGTACCCCTGAAACGTTTTGTTTTTCAACGAAACGCTGCCCACTAGAAATATCTTCTATTTATGTAGCTGGTATTAATACTAGTCTTAGCACATTCCTTAGTTGAAATCGAAAACCCAAATCCATCATTACGCCCAAGCGAGTTCAAAACCCTACCGAAATGGTAATGACATAAAACGCAACCTACGTAACTACAAAATAATAAACAAACGTAGGCGAGAATTTTCCAATTTCTGCCTCTCGTTAAACGAAATAAATATAATGGACACAACAACTAAACGGCTTTGGAGCCCTAAGCAAGACACCTCTGAGGTAGGAGGGGGAAAGTTATTCGAAACAAATAGGCACTTGACCTTTGAACGAGCTTATTTGTTAACCTGCGTAGACTTTAATGCTAAGTGATTCTGAGAAAATAGCATGCGCATATTGAAATTTCTAGGCAGGTACGGTTGAAGTTAAAGAACATCAAAGAACCGATTTGCGTTATGTATCGCCATAAAGGTTGAGTTTTCGCTTATGCAATGTAAATATTACCTATAAAATTTACTCATCGCTGCATTTTCCCTTTTAAGTTAATATCATTTACTGTGTTTATGATGCTTTCTAAAATAAACATAGGAGTTGTTGATTCAAAAAACAATTACGGCGTTTTGGTATCAGAACGTATTACAGAGAAAATGCAATAAATGGGTTCTCATAAAATATCCTAACAAACGTTGTTGAATTCCTTGAACGCGTAATAAATGATGGATGGGACCCCCCCCCCCCCCTCTTCCATAAAAAAAAACCTTAAAACTAAAAGCCCAAACCTCTATTAACTTTTTTCATGCCACTTTATTTTTTTCCCCACTATAGCATCATTATTTTTCGTTCTGAAGTATCTTGCCTTTCCCTTTATTTTAACAAGTTCTGTTGCACTTTCAACTGTTCAAAGTTTTACCAAGTTTCTAGAAATTTGAAACAAAAAATTGGGAAAACACCCAAAAATACCTTTTACAGCTTCCTACCACCTGGAGTGCTTTTCTATCTTTCAATGATCTGGTGGTTGTGCACATGCTATCACGTTCTTTGGAAAGGATTGAACGACGTGACAAATGCAACAGCTTTGATTTGTTTCAAACAAAAAGTAAGTATAGAGCAATCCATATTCCGTTATCACTCCGTTACACTCATCAATATAGCGCAGCCAAAACTCACTTTCTGGGAGAGGGGTTAGAGTACTCCTAACAGTCTTTACCCTCAAAAAAAAAAAATTATCATATTAGGAAGGATTGGCAGTGAGTGCTAAAACCGATGGCTCAAAGGGGGTTGATCACTGTGCTCTAACTGTGCCCAGGGTCGCCCCGAAGTTAATTTTTGAGAAAGGGGAAATTTTCACTTTGCCGATTGATTCGCATTATGAGCCCGACGTTCTAAACAACTGCGCTAAAAGAGTCACCCCTTCGGAATGTTATGCATTGATATGTTGTGATAAGAATGTTAAGCTGTGATAAAAAGCAGAATAAATAGTTTCTTTTGTGTTAAAAAAAAGTGAACTGTCTCTTTATTTTTCGCCGAAAGCAGTGAAAAAAGCTTTAAAATGATGCCTTACTTATTAATTTCAAAAAATATTGAGAAAGTATTGGAGTCATCACAAAAAAAGGACTAAAAAAAAAACATAATAATTTGAATTTTTTGACATCTGGAATTCAAATTATGTTTTTCGCAATCACGAGTGTGTGTGTGTATGTAGGCGTGTGTGTTAGTGTCTGTGTGCAGGCATGAGTGTGTGTGTGTATAGGATATAGACGCAACCTGGAGACGGTTTTCGATAGAGGAGCAGCATCGTGAGGCCGATCGACGGTGGTGTTGCAGATGGAGGCGGGGGGAAAATAAAATCACGGAATTCAAAACAGTCAAATGAGAACAATAAGCAATGTGATTGCCCAAAATCACCCTTGATAAATGATGATGATTGAGTATATCCAGGAACCAGGGCCGCGGAGAGCCAAGGCATTGTCAGTTTGGTCACTGGGCTAACTCCCGCCATAAAACTTGTTGGACTTCAACATCTACGATTACGATCCGGGCGACTATTTTCTGACTAGGCTGACATGACCTCTCGTCGACCCTGAGACTCGTCCCTCTCCCAGGAAAACTGAAATTTGAAATGACGGGTCTGTGCTTGAGTAGCGCAATGCAGAATGCTATGTGAATAATGTGATGTGGAATATTGCGTGAATAAAGTAGCAAAGACTATTTGATACGAAAAATGAACATAAATCACGTATAATAATATCATTTCATATTAGAATTGGGAAATCTTTTCAGTAAATTGAGTATCTTCAATATCAGCGTAGAGTACCTAAAAACTTAAGTTAGTAAAACAAAGAAAAGGAAGTTTCGTATGAATAGTAAGTACATCCGGGGTAAATGAAACGTATGTAACTATTAAGAGTATTTAGCCATGAAATTCGAAGCATACTGCAGGGCATTCCTCTTCGGTCATCGAATTTTATCCGTAAGATCCGATATCTTGAAGACTGCAAATTGTGCAAAAAGACCGGCTGTAATCAGTTTGTTCCCCCTTTAAGCCCACAAGGCTTTGTCAGGTGAGGCACTATAACAGCAATCACGCCTTACTCTCTTCCTCATTTGAATATTCCATCATTTCCAAATCTCACAAGAAGACCAAGCGATTTTTGTCGAGCAACGACCCTCTTCGAACATAATGGGACGGAAGTGGAAGATAGAGGTGTGACAGTTCATCTGCAGATAAGAGGGCACAGATTCTGAGGTGTGGTATTAAGTATCTTTTTTCTCCCACAGGAACAGCTAGCACATTTTCAGCAGGCGGAACTTTCCACACGTGTTCATTTGAGCACTATATTCTTAGCTGTCTGGCACAAGAACGTGAACACATTTGTTTGAATGAAAGTTGAATGAAGTCATTTGAGGCTGTAACAGCCTGTTAATAGACTGTGAAACATAGCGTCTGCTAGGGTAAAGCAATTTTACTTGAAAAAAAAAAATTGAAAAGAAAAAATTGGAATTATTATCGTTTTCTAAATCTTGCTTTTTGGCTTATGATAGAATTTGCAACTCCAATAAACTATAGGGGCACTGCAGCCACTGTCTAATGGCGGATGAAAAAGGTAAAACAAACAAATACCGTGACTTATAACTTGCTTTGATGCTTGACAATAATTTTTCATCGTGTTTGTGGGAATCTTTCTTTTCTATTCTTCTGAAATTACATTACATTACAAACTATTTGAAGCCTGTAATTTACCCCAAAGAAAACACGTGGAATGGAATGTTTTACCTTTTTCTTTGGTATTGTTAATCACCACAAGGTAACGTTATTCAAGCACTGGAGTTGCGAATAGAGTAAAAAGTAATTTTAGTTAACAGAAAAAAATTAAAAAAGGGGAAAAAACAATTAGAATTGCTATTGTTTCCTACATTTTGCTCTTGGGGTTATGTTCGAATGGTGTTGAAAATAATTTTATTTATGTAAAAAAAACTGCTAGATTTTATTTATTTATTTATTTTGAAGTTAAACAACTTCACATACACAGAGGACCGCGTGCCATGCGCCTTGCCTCCAGACACACACAGGAAAGATTTACAACACAAGAGAAGGAATAACACCCAGGACACCGGCAACTTAGAATTATTTTCGTTATCTTGCCTTTGAGTTATGTTCAAATAGAGTTACTGGTAAACCCGCGTGGTTGATTTCAACATTTGAGGCAGTGCGAAGCAAAGGGATGTAAGTGGACTGCTTAAAGTTTCGAGTAAATCGCGTTTAAAATTTAGATCCTAGGTAGGTTTTCGTTAAAAAATATTTCTCAATCATGCTGCACAGCAGCACCTACTAGGGCTACAGTACTATTTTTTGCCCCAAATCAAAGGAGAAGTTCTCCTATCATTTGTACTGGTTATCTCCGAATTTTTAATTTTGTCAATTGCATCCATTTGCTTCTCACTGTCTCATTTGATGTCGTCAGTGGGTAGTGTGCTGAGTGCCATAGAATGTTTTCATGTACAGTGAAACCCGTGTAAGTTGACCACTAACGGTGCACTACTTTAATGGTCAACTTAAACAGGTGGTCAACTTATAGAGGTTGATTTATATGATATAGGACTAATTCTACGGACCTGAAAAACGCGGTCAACTTAGACAGTTGGTCAACTTTACAGGTTTTACTGTAGTACGATCGGCTAATCGGTAATCTATTTAAACCCTTCTGGTTAGTCACCGGTGAGCCCGAGGTAATCGGTCACTCCATTCGAACACACTTTTTATAACGATGCATTTCTAAGAAATGACAACGCAAATTCAAAATAATAGAATATCAGAACTGTTTGAACAAAACTTGTCCCTGAGTCCAGAAAAATGAACGCATGCAAATTAAAAAGACTATAACTCGTTATTCATGAACGGGTAAATCAATTTAAACAACTTTTCATGTATTATTTTAACAATTTATGGATCATTAACACATTGGAAAAATAGATAGATTTTCCATATGGGTCAAAAAATTAGAATAATTTATTCATTCAATGTGAATTTTAAAAGGTAGCGAAAATGTTTGCATACCTGTTACCCTATAGTTTGTCACAAGTATGGAGCTTGGGGTCCGGATAGTTTTACGCTCTTTTAAAGGTATTTTATTGCTCAAAAAGGGTCTTCGAGGTGATAAATAGGAAAAAAACAAAGTTACATATCGTATCATTTCTTAAAGTCAGAAAAAAAAACTGTCCAACTCAATTCAAATGAACGTTTTACAATCTCTGGTATGTAAGATTTTAAAGGAACATAGAAGGACTGACCATCTAAAAAGTAACCGAAGTGCACGAGGTAGAAAAATTGTAACACCTGGCAGAGATGAACCCAAATCAAAGTAAATTGTCCAAAATAATCGTTGAAAACGCTTCTTACGTCCATAAGTGTTGGACAGAATGTATAGTTATCTTATCCACGCCAACTACACTAGGACGGTTGCATAAACTGCAGTTGAAATTGCGGATCTACGAAGTAAGACCAAAGATAAACATGAAGCAGAAACGTGCACAACTCTCCTGGAGCAAAGAGAAGCTCTAACAGGGGCAACAAGGTTGGAAAAGTGTTATATTCAGTGATAAATTTTTTTTTGAAATATGTGTGAACAAAAAAAAAAAAAAAAGGCGTTTAGGTTTGACGTTTAAAAAGAAAAGCGTCTGAGAAATCTTGTGTAAGATGTTCTCTCCACTTTAACACATCCTTCTTGGTTTCTGGGTTCATGAGGGTTGCTGGAATTGGGAAATTATATATATCTTAAAATAAAACAATGCTCGACTTCCGCTGTTTATCAATAATATTGCATGATACTTCATCTGAGGCGCAGTAGTTACATATTTAGTGACACATTTTATCTTTCAGCAAGATTGTACTCCGTGTCACATCTCTAAATCGACTCATAGATTTTAAACAGAAAGAGGAATTTTGGTATTAAACTGGTAAAGCAATTCTACCAATCTCAATACGATCAAGAATTTGTGGTACTGTTAAATCTAAAGAAAGCGGTTCAAGGCCTGGTGCCCGCCAACAAAGTTGAGCTCGATGCCGCATTTAAGAGGGTATGGAAACAGTGTTAGAAACGATTAATGTAAACAGGTGGTAGAATCCGTGTGAGAAAGGGTTAAAGGCATTGAATTCAGCAAAAAATGACGCATTCTAGTATTGATATTATTTCTTTTGAAAGTGTTTCCCCCCCCTTTAATTTGAATATTCTAATTTTTTGACTCAATGTAAATCTTCATCACTATAAACTTTTGGATTATTCTGTCTGAGATTACTTTTAATTGAGTATATTTGAAATGAAATGCACACTTTAAGGTCTACGAAAGGTGGCACGTTCCTTTAAATACCTAATTTGCACTTATATTTGGTTAGAATAAACTTTTTTTTCAAAAAGTGGGAAGTATTCTATTATTTTGAATTTGAGTAGTAGTTTTGTATAATGGTTTAAAGAACACGAATACGAAAAATAAATGTAGTTCAAAAAGTTTGATGTCCATATTTAAAAAAAGTTTTCTTCGCAGTTATTTAATTTGAAGTAAGATTATGTAATTTCTAAATAATAATTTAAACTATCTCTTTCTGCTGCACATCAAAAACCATATTAAATTAATAAGCTCTCGAACTCGAAGTAAATAGAAACTTTATCTATAGGTTTACCTTGTTTAAATGCTTTTCTCCCGTGAATTTTCCACATTAGTTTATATCGTACTAAAAGCAAGGCTCTTAGCTAGATCTCGATGGAGCAAATGCAAAATTTATTGGTCAATAAAAATCGGGGATTTTGTTTTTTCGAATCAAAATTTCTTGAGGCTGCTTCACATCCACATTGATTTTACACTAATTTTTCATTTCCAACTCTCTGTTAGTACCCTCTTATGTTTTCATTGCTTTTTGGTTTCCTTTTTTTCCATCGCTTTTTCGAAATGCTTTTCTTTTATGTTTTCTTTTTCTTTCTTTTAGAAACTATGGAAAAAAACTACTGTTGCCGATTCATCTAAGAAAAAACTTTTATAACAGTGCGGAAAAGAAACCCCTTGCTGTTAATAGGTCATTACTTTTTATAAACGTTTTAAAATGGTTGCTATTGTTGTGACATTTCAAAAAGTTTAAAACTTTCATAGAACAATTAAACGTTACATATCGTCACTCGCCTCAGAGCAACAGTAAGATATTTTAGTGTTATATCTGAGGTTAGATATCTTACTGCTGCTCTGATGCGACGATATGTGCTACTAAAGCTCATTAACTACGTTCATTTACTGGTCTAACTAACCTACCTCTTTTGATTGAAAGTGGATCCTTTCTTTCAAAATGATTTTTCTACAGGTGTAATATCATTTCTGAAATGATAGTATGTGCCCCTGTACTACCTGTATCCCATAATATATATATAAAAAAGTAACGTCAAAGAAATTATGAAATTCTGTCTGTGGCGAGCCTGCACTCAGGTGACACAATAGCACCTACAACCTAGAAACTTTGTTCAAAATTACTTCGAGGTTTGCACCTAGGGTTTTATTTTTTTAATTTCGAATTAGTATTTTTATAAATAATTTTTTTAACTGAAATTTCAAATAATTGTCTATTAGGGATGAAAAATTTACCATACCCCTTAACACATATGTCACTCGAAAGAGCTTTTTTTTTTTTCTACATCAGATTCAGCTTGTTCCAATTTTCTCAGATAATTAGAACAACAGATATAAAGGCTTCTAATTCAACTGAAGGTATAAGGCTCAACTCAATCCAAGTCTGGAGCTAAAGAGAAAAATATTACTACTGACTACGAATTTGAAAGCAACTTTTCAAACGTACAAAACAACCGTTTTGCTCAATAAAGAGATTGTTTAAAAAATAATTTTGCTGCATGTATTTTTATAAAGTTATTTTTGTTTTCGGGTTGGAATAGGATTTTAATAACTGTCTAAGTTTACTGAGCCCTTTACTGATGAAAATATTTTCTACGGAAAGGGAAGGGTGATTTTTATTTTGTTTTAACCGTAACGTGTATTTCAATCTGATTCTTCTTCACAGACACTTTAAATCTGCGAAACAATCAATCTTCGGAGCTGGTGAGTGGCAGCGAGTAGGAGTCGTTGGCTGCTGCTTATTGTTCAGTTTACCGTTATAAACATTGTAATGTCTTGCTATATCTATCATGCATAAACTTTCACTACAAACATTTATCAGTATTTTCTTCACCACTGGATAAATAATATCTAATCAAAACGTTTAAATTTACTGATATTTGAAAAACTAATTCAACTAGAAATAAAGAAATTTTTGAAGTTATTATGTTTTAAACTCTAATACTTCATTTTTAAAAATAATGTAGTGTTACTTGCTTGTATTGTCAGGGATGTAGTGAATTTTCCTCAAAAATATTTATCGTTTACAATGTGAAGCAATAAAATAATTACTTTAATGTAAAATGCTCGGAGACATACATAACTTTAAAAAAAAAGCAAGCGAAAAAAAAAACCTATTTTGAATGTCATGACTTTCCTATTGCGTTCACGTAAGCATTTCTGCATGAAGCCAGTGGTTGGAAAAACTACATTTTTTTCGTAGCGAACTACAACTACAACTACTTTGTTACAAATGTAGTTAACTACAACTACAACTACTTTGTTCAAAATGTAGCAACTACAAACTACTTTTGAAATGTAGTCGCTACTTCGCTACTTTTCAAAAAATAAGTAAATAAACAGCATACATACACATTAGGGTGCCCCACAAAAAACGTAAGTCGATTTTTCAAGCCGCATACCCTCTTATATTTTTCCTTTTATGTCAAAACAATTGTGCAAAAACATTTCATAATTTGAACAACGGCATCCAGTACCGAATTGATCTGAAAGTGTAAACCAGCACTTGTATGCTAAACCAAATTTAAAAAAAAAAAAAAAAAAAAATTTAGAAACTCGAAATTTCTGTTGGTAAAACGTTGCCCCCGTATACCCCACATATACCACAAAAACATTTATTCAGATTAAAAAACATTTAGATATTTGTGGTCAAGTAAAATAAAGGCACTTCGCCTAAATTTTATAATTTTGTTCAAAAAACTGATTTTTTTAAATTACATTTCAATTTAAATAAATAATGAAGCATTGTGCCTTTGCAAGTGAATAATAAAAAAATGATATATTTAAAATGAAAAAACAATAACTTAAGATTTAAAAAATCTACATTTTGAGTTCCGTGTGGGAGACTTAAATATTGCAAAACAGCAAAAATTCCTATTTAACGCTTGTTATCGACTCTATTGTTTATATTTTCTGTAATGCATGTGGGATATAGGGGCGCGATTTTTATCAACAAAAATTTCGAGATTCTAAATTTTTTTTTTTTTTTTTTGGCCTAGCAATGCAAGTGCTGGTTCGCACTTCCAGATGGTTGCCGTTGTTCAAATTATATGAAACTTTTTTTTACAATTGTTTTGACGTAAAAGGAAAAAATGCAACAGGGACTTGAGAAATCAACTTTCGATTATTTTGGACACCCTAATACACACATACAACGTAAGAGCGATTGAACGGAAATAGGTTTAGATTGATAAGTTAGCTCATTTGAACATGGAATATTGCTAAGAATTATCTATTAGTTCTTTTCAAAAATGTCTGTTATTTATGTAACACTGTTAATGCTTGTATTTATTTTAAGCCGGTCAGAGCAGTGCAATATCGTAGTTTCCAACAACATTTGAAGTAGCTTCCATGTTTGGTAAATACTGTAAAAGCACTTATTTTCAAGAGACTGATTTTCGCGTACCCGTTGTAATTACGAAAATTTTAGCCTCAAGAGATATTTTTGTTTTTCAAATTTTGGTCTGGGGGGGGTTCATACAAAATTAACAAAATTTTTAGTTCGCGAAATCATCGATATCTTCATTTTCTTTTTATATTAAAAAAAGTAAGGTCAAAGAAATTGTGAAAGGAAGTTTGTGGTGGGTCTGCGTTTAGGAGACCCCACAACACCTACAGCCTTGAAATTTTGTACAAAATTACTTCGAGGCCCAGCGGTTTGCGCCTGAGGTTTTGTTTTTTGAATTTTGAATTAGTTTTTTTGTCATTCACTTTTTTAGCTCAAATTTCGCGTCGCAAATTGCCTATTAAAGGGTGGGGGGGGGGGGGGGAATTACTTGCACGCATTAATATATATTGTTGGAAATAATGCATTATAACATTATTAATACATCATTAATAATATCGTTGGAAAGGGTGGAATTTTCCGCTTTGTACGCAATTTGTTTCAATGCTCTAACTTAATTACGGCGGGAGTTATTTGCATTTTTAGCTAGATTTTTTTAGCCTTAGCTTAAATTTAGGCTCTATTTCTTCATTAAATCTATCAGCAAAAATTGAAGGAATTGTCCCAGAGTTTCCTTTTTCTCGCCACTGGAAAGCGCGGCTTTTTTTACTACAGAGCTAACTCGACCTATGGTCGGAAAACTAAGCTTCTATCTCCAAAGGAAAAAAAAAGTTACAAGCCGTTTTAATCAAGTTCGAAAAATCTCAACTCGATTCAAATTATTGTTTATTTGGCATTGCCATAGTTACGTCTTTTAGATTCGTTTGTCTCTGTTTTCTTATTCCCAAATTTTAAGGGTTTCGATTTTTAAAGGAAAATCTTAAGCTCAACTCAATTCAAGCTCCGAGCTAAAAAGCAAAATATATTCCTAGAGACCACGAATTTGAAAGCGACTATTCAAACGTACAAAACTGCAGTTTTGCAATGCTCAGGAGCCCCTTAGCATTTACAGCTCTGCAAGTTTGTTTAAGTTATTTTGAAACCCGGGGAAGAAGTGCTTTTTGTTCTAAAGGGAGCTCATAATGCGTTCTTAATTTGTTTCTATTTAATTGACGATTTAAATCTTTGCGAATCAAATAAGGTTGCAATCTTGGGGGGGGGGGGGGGGGGGGGTAAGCGTCAACGAGCAGAGGAAAAAGCCCCCTAGTCGTTAAAATAAATGCTTTTACAGTATTGGAACAACAATCTCTTTGAAATCTAAAACGTTCATCCACGGGACATTCTCGGCAGCCAGAAAAAACAAAGGAGTCACTAAATTGGGGGTTTTCGTAAATTCATTACTCTTCTTTTTCAGTCAAACTCTATTCGAAAAAAATATTGGCGAAATATGAAAATTACGATGGCAAACAAACTAATGGTGCCAACAGATAGAACGTATGGCGTCAAAATGATATGCTTGAGGTGAGCTCGTGTTCTTATGAGTCTTATTTCTCTTTGCATCCATTGTACTTGTGTAAAATTCTCTTGAACCTTGCTTTTTTTTTAAACGTTTATTTAAAAGTAGTTTCCATAAATCGCTACAAACTACTTTTTTTTTGTATCGAACTACTCGCTACACTATTTTTTTTTAAAAGTAGTGCGCTACACTACAAACTACTAAAAAATGTAGCTACTACAGTAGCGTCGCTACTTGTAGCGCGCTACTTCCAACCACTGCATGAAGCGAATGTATATCGACCATTTTGTTTATATTTTTTCTGACTTATGTATTAATAGCACCTTTATTTCCTCACACCAGTTAGAATTAATCGATTGTTAAAAACTTGTTTAGATTTTTCATCTGTAAAAAAAAATTTGGATTGTTTATCATCTGTCAAAAAAAAAAAAAAAAAATGGATTGTTTATCTTCTGTTTGTTTATTTAAATGTCGAATCATATACAAGGTGTTCCGTTTTAACCTGCAAGACCTTTATTTTTGCAACCGTTAGTCTTACATGTATACTTCAAATTGCAAAAATGTTCAAAATAAGATGCAGAGTTAAGGTATTGAAAGTTTAAAGCAAAAACAATAACGAGTCGAAAAATACAAAATTTAAAATTTTGTACGGGCCCTAGGTACCTTAACTAATATATAGAGAAATAATCTCCATTGAAAACTGTTATTGACACAAAAAAGCATGACATTTGTGCGACCAAACTTAAGGAGATATTTCAGTTTTAAGGGACCATACAGAAGATAAGATCGGAACTTATCGCCCTTTCAGAAGAATGACAGGTCGTCAAAGTAAGAAAAACAAAGTATGAATAATTTTCATTGCTATTCAAAAACAAATGCAAATGTTATGACGTGATACGCAAAAACACACTACAAAACCTCGAACAATTTCGAAAACCACTCTTTGCACATATAATTTTGAACGCTTGATAACCGCTATACTTCCCCCCAAAAGGTGTTATTAACGGCGAGTGAAGAGTGGTGTAATAAGTCACAAAACGCTGCATTTCATATTTCGGTGAATATTGATCGTACTAATTTAAACTTTTTTGTGTTGGAATTATTTTTCAATGGATATTATTTCCCTAAATATAAGTTAGGGGACCTGGGCCCCGTATAAAAAATTAAATTTTGTATTTTTTTGACTTATTTTTATTTTTACTTCAAACTTTCAATATCTTAACCTTGCATCTGATTTTGAACATTTTTGCAATTGAAAGTATACATCTAGGATTAACGGTTGCAAAAATAAAGGTCTTGCAGGTTAAAACGGAACGCCCTGAACTTATCAATATGTTACTCTTGTTCTTGATTAAAATTTTGACCGATTATGAAACGACTTTATTTTCCCGTGCTTGTAAAAAACACGCAAGCATGTTAAACCACAGATACAAATGTTTTCGAGGCATTTGAGGCAACCCTCTTGAAATGCTGCATTCTTCATGATTAATGTCAAGAACCAAATCTGGCTACCAAAGTTATGCATTCATCACAACTAGTTTTCAAACAACCAGTTGTCATCATCCATTTTTGTTAAAGTAGATGTTAAACATGTTAGGTCACACAGGTACAAATGTTTTAGAGCCATTTGAGGCAAACTCTTGAAATGCAGCGTTCTTCATGAGTATTATGTCTGAAACCAATTTTATCTTCCAAAGTTCTGCATTCATCGCAACTAGTTTTCGAAAACTTATGGCCACCATACATTTTTTTCAGACCGCACGTAAACATTTTAGACCTCATGTACAAATGCTTCAGAGGCATTTGAGGCCACTCTCTTGAAATGCTGCCTTCTTCATGATTAATGTCAAAAACCAAATTTGGCTACCAAAGTTATGCATTCATCACAACTAGTTTTCAAACAACCAGTTGTCATCATGGATTTTTGTTAGAGTAGATGTTAAACATGTTAGGTCACACAGGTACAAATGTTTTAGAGGCATTTGAACCAAACTCTCTTGAAATGCTGCACCCTTCATGAGCAAGTCTGAAACCAAATTTGGCTACCAAAATTACGCATTCATCTCAACAAGTAATCAAAAAAAGTTATTACCACTCATTTCTATATAAGTGAGTCTTAATTTTTCGCTAAATGTTCAGGAAAGCAATAGAAAATAATCCTTAATTTGTATTGATCAGTGCAATTGATTATAAGTACAAACTCAAAACTAATTAGTGTAGCCGAATTACCTGCTGAATTAGGAATATTATGTGCAGTAAGCTGCGCACAAAAAAATCATCTGTTTCTAACGCCAATGAACTAATAGTTTCTTGATTTTTATGATGCAACGCAATGAATTGAAGAAAATAAAGAGAAATCAATGCATTTTTTATTAATACAAAACAGATTTTCAGGAACATTCAGTCTTGAAACAAATGATTTTCAAAAAAAACGTTCACATTTTTGAAAAACTCATAAATTATTTCATTCTTTTCAAAATTGTAAATACACATCAAGTCAAAATTGTCTCAAGAAAATGCTCAATTTCTTTCTATTTTACTCATAAATTTACATATCAAAAATAATGCAAAGAAAAGTTTTCCAACACTTTTTTTTACAGAAAAACAGGTGGGAAAAAATGCTCAAAAATATGCTAGGAACTTGATCTTTCCAAACTAAAAATGCTGTTTTAAAATCAATTTTATAAAGTTATTAGTAATTTGGCATGTTTTTGTGTTTTAAAAATATTTTTTGAATACATACCCTGAACTATTCAAGAAAACCGCCCGCTTTACGAAATTTTATTCTCCCCATTTTGTAACATTTGTTGCTTGTTTTAAGGTATCATTAATTAAAATTAAATATGGTAAATAGAAAGTTTATAGAGGACTGATTTTCATATTAAGGCAACTCGTGTGGTAGTGAAAATTAATCTTAGTGGTTATCTTTGGGTGAAAAGTTAATACATTGAAACTATTTTTAAAGTGCACGAATAACAATAAAAAATGAGTTTCTCGTATCCCCAAAACGCATATGAGGTATTGACAAACAAAAGGATGCAAGTGGCAAAATTTAATTTGTAGATAACCAGTACAAATGGTAGGTGAACCCCTCCTCTGTCTAGGGCCAAGAGATAGTACTAGTAGCTCTGGTAGGTGCTGCTGTATAGCATGCTTTAGAAAAAAAATTCAATGAAAGCTTACCTAGGAGGTAATCTTCATATGCGTTTTACTCAAAACTTGAAAATGTCCATTTACATCCCTTTGCTTCTCCCAGCCTCATATGTAATTTTATTGCTGTTTATGCATTTTAAACGTTGCGTCAATGATTCCCCTTGTAAAATATTTTTTTTTTTGTCTTCATAATGTATAAAACCATTTAAAATCTTTGAAATGTTGTCACAAACTGAAATAATAATTACATGGAGTTGGATGAATACATTGAAACATCTCATTTTGTTTGGCCCGAATTTGCAATGAAAATTGGACCGAGCAATATTAGATTTTTTAACTTATAGCTTAAATTGTATAAAGCTGTGAGTGTGATAATGCATATAACATTTATATACAAAAATATAAGTGCTTTGAGCAACTTTCATAGAAATGGTTTTGCATAATTTCACAATTACGTGATTTTTTGATATTGTTGCAGCAAAAGTAATGCTAAACTGTCAAAATGAAATCACACCTTCGTAGACGAGATAAACTCCTTTTTTGCTGCAATACGCTGTCAAACATTTAATTTGAGCTGAAATTTGTTGAGTTGAATGGCCGAGAAATGTCAACTCTAAAAACAATGACTTTCACTTCCACCAAACAACAAGCGAACATTCGTGAACGGATGATTCAATTGTTTCATGTTCCAAGGTAAGAGTGATAGATTTAAAATGTTGATGAATGGAACATCCATGTAAACTTCCATAATAGTTCTTTAGAAACAAAAATCAATCCTTCGAATAACACATTAAGTCTGTTAAACCTATCTTTCAGATGTAATTAAAGGATGGGTCGTCGAAGTACACTCCAACTGGTTTGGCATTAGACATATATTTTATCGGTAGTCTTATGATTTTGGACATGGCTTGTGGTAAATAATCGATGATACTCTGTGGCCTTTGCATCGATTGAAGCATCACATTATGAGGCTTGCCATTGGTGAATAGTTTCAATGGCAGTTTGTAAAGTGGCGAAGGGCGAGCAGGTCCGAAGTTAGCTGGAGGTGAGAAAAAGTTGGAGAATACATCCAAGGACTGGGGAATGGAAACTAAGGGAGTGATGAAGTGAATGGGTGAATCTCGTCCTGCGATCCTTCGATCTATTCGACTTTTGTCGAGTGGATAGTGACTTTTGTAGGCCTTTTGAAACTTGTAAATTGAGGCTCCACTAGAAGACATCACAATAAATATGAGAAGGAATGTTGCTGATAAGCTCACTTGTTGAAGAATCCTGGAAAAGAAAAAGCAGAGTTCAAACACAGATATATTTATTTATTTTCAATGTAATTCATAAAAATCTTCCAAAATTCACATAGTATATGGATGCATAAATGTATAATGTCAGTTCTCAAACATCAAACTCCCGATTACCTGATATTTGCTTAACTAACGTTCCAACTTGTGTTATCTGGTACCAAAAGAGCATTGAAACGCCTTGACATCTTATTTGTCAGTATAATCGCAATTTTTTATATTTTTTAAAAAAACAGATCACTCTCCCGAGTGATTCAACCTACAGCCAGGGGCGGACTGGCCCATCAGCCCGCGGGCCGATGCGCCCTCCCGCCTATGCGCACTTATGCCCTCAAGCCTGGAACATCTTTTTAAAATTTGTTTAGTTGTTTTTTATTTTAAATCTTATTTTTTTACTTTTGGTGCAACTCCCTTACTTTTATTTATTTATTTATTTTTTTGCGCCCACAAACCAGTGTGACTTCACTTCGCTTTCTTTTTCTTTTCTTTAAAATCGTAAAGCTGTGTACCATCTTCTTTTTTTTTTGTGCCCTTTAGAGGCCAAGGTCGACGCTCTCTTGCGGGATCCAGTTCGCCTCTGCCTACAGCCGAGCTTGCAGAATGCGCTATGGAGACTTCTCTCTATATAAATTGTTGAACGAGTTAAGTTTGAAGGTGACAAGTGAAACGCTTTTTTGTGTCGTTTTTTTTCCAGTTCACTCCCGGTGCCAGCGTGAGAAAAGAAGCACAGAAATTAATTGCCAGTCATCAAATAAAGAATTCGAGGATAAGTTCTTGGAAATACTCTTCTGCGTGAAGTATCGGAAACTCTATTATTTCCGTCTCTTACGCATACTAGCTCAAATATTTTGATTGTAGAAAAACACCTTACAACGACAACATAGTGATTTTTTTCCCCAACAACGGTTCCGAAGAAGAAAATGCCATTTACATTTGTCAAGAAAAAGAAAACAGATTCGAAATTCGGACCTACTTTCTACAACACCTAGCGGAATTCCTCATTCAAGCGGAAATTGGAATGCCAAGGGCAGTTTCATTCGATAAGAGGAAAAAAGGATGTAACTTCTAACGACTTAGACTTCGAACATATATTTACTATTTTTCTAATAAGATTTTCTCTTTTTTGCTTATGCCACTTCCCCTATTCAGCGTCAAAAAAGTACATTTCTTTTCCTTTTATTTCCATTTTTCCGTTTAATGCGTTTTTGTATTACTACAGCGGTCTTCGGAGTGATGTGTTATGTGTACCTTAATAATTAATCGAAACGTTCGAAAAGGGCGTTGGGAGAGTGAGGTTCAGGGATCGAAGATTAGTTTTCTGCCGGAAGAGAATTGTCAGCCGACCAAAATCAGAATATAGATGATACCTATGATTTAAAAAATGCGTTGGCAGTAGAATAGAATGAGAGAGAACGTTGAAAAGAAGAGAGTGTGTTTGAGTATTTTATTTGTTTGTTCATTTTTTTAATGTTATTATTTTGAGGTAATCAACTTTTTTTTTGTTTGACTGTCTTCGAGGTGGAAACATTTAATTGATTTTTCTAATGCAATATATATTTTTTTAATCCCTAGGGGAGAGTGTTGTACCTTGGGACACTGCTAATTTCTAATAATCTTTTTTTAGCAGCCATTTTTTGTAATCTTTAATAGCAACCTTCACCACTAAATGGTGCCATAGTAAAATTCAGCATAAAATGAGCAAAATTGACTATTTTGTGAGAGAAAGAAACATTTCATGGATCCGAAGTAAATACTTTCTCAATTTTTATTTCATTTTATGTTTTATGTTTGTAAATTTCACCAACTGAATTGATTTAAAGTTAGGTAACAATTCTTAATTCATTATTCATAATTTATTATTCATGATTAAATTAATCACCATGAATTTTTTTTTTAGTGCAAAATTGTTTCAAGTATATGGCTATTCCCTGAAACATCATCAAGATTTTCCCATAGTACATCACATCATACCCGAGGGTTCCCCGTTCCTATAGTACAACAGGATGTGTCCCAAGATACAATAAGTTGTTGTACCTTGGGACAGCTTGGAAATCTTGCTTTAAATGGCTGGCAATATTTTATTTTCAAATTATCTGAACTTTAAAAAATATATTGCGTAGGAATATGTTGGGATATTTTAATGTGACTTTTAGATTTTAAATTTGATTCAAATACTTGACGTTAAAAATTAAAATATGAAAAGTGTCCCAAGGTACAACACTCTTCCCTACATATTTTAAATTTGTGTCAGTGAAAGATTTATTTTTCAAAGATGGTTCTTTTTCATTAAAATTAATGTTGAATTGGTCGTTTGAATTCTGGAAACGAAAATCGAAAATATAACCCAATGTTTGTTTTTTTATATGTACAACTTTTGAAGTTAACTCAATAAATAACATTTATGCAGTTACATTTTGAAGATAAACTTCAAAAAAAAAAAAAAAAAAACTAAATTTTAAGGATACATTATTGTGAAAAGTTCTTCCAGAAAACGAGATTTAATTTTTGGAAAGAGCTTAACGTTAAACTGTTTTCAACTATTCCAAGTAAAGTAAAAGTTTTTTCTTTTTGAATCATATTTGTTTAAAGTTTAAAAATAAATATCATATAGATTTTTCGTCGAATAATAACCCCCTTCCCATAAATTAGCTAATTCCCCCAAAAGTCTATAGTGGGATCATGAATAGAGACTAGCTAACAAATAGGAAATATGATCGACACTCGTTTTCCGTTACAGGAAAATTCTTTCAAATTTCATATCTACCAGATTAAATTGTTTATTAGTGTTTTTTTTAATTAATTTTAGCAACGATTTATGAAAAATTAAGTCTAATTTCATTCTTTCTTTTACTCGCAATCTAGTTAGCGCTAACATTTTTTTTCTCTGAAAAATTGGCAGAGAAAGTATTTTTTCCTGCAGTACAAAAATTGCATCACATTATATTTGCTAACACGAAAGCCAGAAGTCAAAGATGATATACACGAAGCAAAAGAATATTTCAGTGCAGCTATTAATTTCAGTTCATACGAGTATTATTCTACGGGATTAATTCTCTTGTCGATTCGTTGGCGATCATGTTGTTTAATTTTTCTCTGGGCAGTGTGATTGCAGCGTAACATACTTAATGAAATGATAATTTCAAGCACCATGCCGTCATCAATTCCATTTTCAGACGCAGAAGGGTCGACACAGGCCCAAATTTTGATAATATGAAGAAAAATTAATGATACTGACAAGAGAGTAGCAAAAAAAAAAAAAAAACCATTGCATTGCTGCGTATGACGAGTTTTTTTTCTTTTTAAGAATAAGATAATATCACAAATGCTCAGTATCCCAAATGTTCAAATGCTTGTAGTGAATAAATAAATATATATATATTTTTTGTTTCCAATGGCAGAGAACATTTTAAAGAAGGTAAATATGAAACACATTCAAATGAATTACTGAAAACAAGAAAGACAGAGCAATGGAAATATTGAAGAACAGGCATGACCGAAGTAATTGACCGGAAATTATCTGACTTGCCAATTGAAGTGATTTCTCAAAGCTATCATGCAGTGATGTACATCGGTGGATTGGGTACGATTCGTAACAGACGACCTACCTCCTCGTGGTGCACCTTGGGTAACATTTAGGTATGTTCTTTCGTTGTCATTGGAAAATAATTATAGTTAGGGTTGTTTTCTTAGCAGCTTTCGTTATGTACTAGATTTGCACTGTCCGCCATTAAATAAACGCCTAGATTATCGTAAAGTTCGCCAAATCTATGAAATAGAAATTGAAAATTAACGTATTTTTGATTGCTTTTTATCTGACTGTTCTTTTTGCACAATTTAGCGGTTTATCGCAGGAGGCATGAAAATCAAGTCTCCTCGCATTTTTAAGAATTGTTACATTTTCCATACTTAGCAGCAAATTAATTGAAAAACCCTTGATTTTTTTTATGAATAAAAAATTTGGAAGCAATAAATAAATGAATAAATGGATGAAATCTAATATAGAAATTAAAAAAAAAGAATTAAAAATAATATTTGCGACAATAATAACAAATAAGATTCAAAGACTTGAACAAAGCTAAAATAGTAATTTGAATGATTTGAATTAAATTATCCACATATTTAGTAATAGTTTTGACAAAACAGTTTTTGCCAAATCTTAAACAAAAACGCCAATAAAATATATAATACATTTTTTATTCTAAAAACTATTTCTATAAGCTCGGTTCGCACTAAAATGTATGAAATAAAATAAGTATATGATTTCTTGATTACAACACTCAAAAATTGCAGTTCATCTTAAGATCGTTACATTTAGGGTATTTCTAAAGCAAACAATTAAATTAAAGTTAAAAATTCAGAGTTTAAATCAAGACGTTATATACTTATTTTATTTTATACCTTTTAGTGCGAACCAAGCTTGTAGAAATAGTCTTTAAAAATTTTTTGAGGTGAAACTTTTTGAAACTTGAAACATATTTATCTATTACCTATCCTTATTTTAAATACGATACTGACTTTCGTTTTGTTATAAAGGTATTGATATAAATGCGCATAACTAGAGAATAGCTTATATTTACCATTAATCCTTTTTTTCAATACAACTGCTTGGCATGTTCGAATAAAGCTTTATAAACGCCCACAAATACATTTTTGCCTAAGTTCAGCCTTGAAATTCATTTGTTAAATTTATTAAAAGAGCAAGTTGTATAATTACTTTAATTTTTCATTGTTTTTGGCAACCAGAAATAAAACGCAGGCATTGTGATGGAGAAAGTAAACTGAGAAATAAGTCTTTTAAAATACAACAGTTAATGAATTAAAGTTGAAATTATATACTATATTCCAATGGACATCATTACATGTCGGCATTGATGGAAAAGAAAACTTATAGGGGAAAAAAAAGATATTAAGATAGATCCTGTTCACAGTGCTACTTTTCCCCTTAGATTCGTTTAAGCTTTAAGAGTAACATGAGGGACGTAATCATGGGTAAATGAAGCATCTTTCAAATCCAATCGTAATTTCTTGGCGACAATCTAGCCCAGCGTTTCTCAACCTTTTTACACCCGCTAATCGGTAAGATTTTTTTTTTTGGCAAAAAAAAAAAAAAAAAAAAACTTCCGATTCGTTTACAGTTAAAAGCTAGGAGGTTCACTCCTTTTTTTTCACAGGAATAAATAAAACTTAACTTGACATTAAAGAAGTATCCCAATAATTGTTTAAATATGGCGATAAATAATTATTTCAACAATTATATATAAATTAAAAAACATTCGAAAAGAATAATAGAATGAAAATTAATCGCAAAATTCACGTAAAATGCATACGACATTGTCACTGCGTTTATTGTTATTGTTGCTATTATTATTATTATTTGTTCTTAGTTTTTTTTTCTTTTTTTTTTCTTTTTTTTTCTATTTTTGATAGTGGACGAGCAAAGATCTCTGAGGATCGGTCAAATTTTTCTGAGTACCGGTGCCGGTCCGAAAGACCACCGATTGAGAATCGCTGATCTAGCCCATTAATAGTCTCACAGACTTTACTTTCGGATTTGAATGGTTAGGGGGCATTCATTAATTACGTAACGGTCCCGAGGGGCGGGGTAGAAATATCTCACATTCTACATACTCTTACTTTGGGAGGGTGGGGGGGGGGGAGAGTTCAAACCCATTCTTACGTAATATTTTCCAAGTTGATATTTTGCATTAGAAATTGCGCAGTCAAGTGGTTTGGAAGGGATCATACTTCATTCGCCTCTGGGAGGTAAAAACGTTTTAGGATGAGCTGTTTTTTACTTGTTTTACAAAGAATGAATAGTGTAAAACATAATAAAAGAATCGTACTACTGTCTGACCATCGATTACATGGAAAGGTTAATATCCGGTTTATAGGCGGAAAAGGACGTATCTATTAGTTTATAGGGGTGTTAATTGGTTTGTTACAGATGTGCACTTTTGCCTCTCTATAATTTAGCCTTAGTTTTGTAAAAATGAAAATTTGATCTCAGCAACATTTTTTTTTTAATCTAAAGTATTTTTGATGTATATCCTCACTGCCAAAACTAATTGATTTATTTATTCACAACAAAGTTTTGAGCTTACCATTTTGCTTTTACGTTCCTAAACGAAATGAAAATATTTTCTTTTCTTTTTGTTGTTTCCATGGTAGCTATTTTTGATTTCCCTTATTTTATTTTAGAGAATGCAATTAATGAATAAGGCACTAGTGACATTATAAAACGCGTGCATCAAAATCCCATCGTTATTCGGAACTCCAGCGCTCGAATACGCTACCTTGCGGTGATTTATAAAACTGCGTCTGCACCTAAAACATTGCCACGTTGCGCATCACGTGTGTCTGTTGACGTAAACACAGGCAGTTTGTTCTGAGTATTTATTAACGCAATCGATGTGTCTTAGTTTGCTTTCAGCTACAGAAATTAATTCGTCCCTTAGTAGTATTCTCGAGCTTCTCAAAATAATGTTAGTTTTTCTTATTTCTTTCAAAAAAGTATTAAATGGTGGAAGCGTAAACAAGAAAAGTCTGGATTAACAAAATTGGATAACGTAATACCAGGTAAAATTTTTTATTGTTTTGTATGAATTTGTAAGAATATGAGTTTTTTTAATCTTAAATTAATTTAACTAATCATATTTTACAGCAGCATTTAGTTGGAATGGACAGTATGCAAAATATTTTCTTGAATTTATTATCGTAGAACAAAATGAAAAATGTTTAACCGAGAAAGAATTTACTTTATTCCTTTTATTCTCAGCTGAAAGGTTTCGCCAAATTTGTTTAGGGTTATAGTAGTTTTAGTATTGTGCAAGCAAAGTAGCCTTGGCGAGTTTTCGCATTTTTAGTTGAACCATTTTTAATTTTTATCATGAGTGGAATAAAATGGTAGAAAGATTACAGAATTCGATAAGCGAAAAGAAATAATGGTCAATCAACTGAAAAGAAAACTACCACCATATATAAACTGTGAGTACACATTTTATTTATTTTGTTCTGAGTGAATTTGAATCAGTTTTTCAATTCGATGGAAAAAAAAACGAACTTAACAACATTGACTGGACACTTTTCCTTAACCTAATTCCACATAAATGATTTAAATAACCTTTGTTACTACAGTATCCTACTGAAATAGACAGTATGCAAATAAATTTTCTTGAAAATATTTATCGCAGAACAGATTGAAAAATCCAGAAAGAACGTTAAGAATTTGAACAATAAAAAATAAAAGTTCGCCAAAAATCTGTTTATAGGCTTATAGTTTTAAAATTATGTGAAAGAATAATGTATCTTGACAAGATTTCGCATATCAGGTAAATCATTTCCATGACGAATGAATTAAATGCATGATTTCTTTGGATATCCAATCATATAGTCATAGAAATAAATTATCTAGTGTTAAACGTTACTCTTGACAGTCTGCCACGTATGTGCACTATGTGACAAAAATGTCAACAAATGCTGGAAATGTCACGAAACTGAACTTAATATGTACTAATGTATAGAAAAAACGGTACAAAATGAAAATGCCGTTCGAAGCGAACCAAAAATTTATGAATTCCGAATTCAACATCGTGAAAATGGCTGCTTCAGAACAACTTACTGTGTGTTCTGCATTAATTGTTTACTTTCGTAATACTTTTTGGTTTCTAATCTCTTTCTATATGGGTCAGAATAACCAAAAGACTTTGAAAAATCTTTTCAAATGAATAAAGCGAAAAAATCATACATACGAACAAAAATCACAACACTTTTAGCATTTTCTTCGTTACCACATGCGTTTGTTTTAGTTTTCAATTCCGCCATTAGACAGTGACTGCAGTGCCCCCTATAGTTCGTTGGAGTTGCGAATTTTCCTTTCTCCCCTGCTAAATTCATTCAGATGGAATAGTCTTTACTTGGCAAATTGTCAAATTACATACAATCCGTGGTCAAACAGTATGTCTGGCATGTTTTATTTTTAATTAGCATCGCATCGTATAATATAGATGAGAAATAAAAATCTTTGATTTCCGTCAAACTGGGAGTTTTAGTGTAACTGATCCTTTTCTAGCAGCATTTTATTATTTTGGAAAACAAAATTGAATCTTTCGTAAGAATAGGGGAGGGGGGGGGATCTTACGTACCCTTATCTGGGGGAAAGGGGAGTCAAAAAATTACCAAAATTATACTAATTAATGAATGTTCCCTTAGGACGGAATGTAAAGCTGGATTTAGTGTCATGTCTATCATTCGTACAAATGTAATTTAATGCATCGTGAGTAACTTTTTTCTCTAAAAGTATTTTCCTTTTTACCATTGATTGGTGAACGTACTCTCAGAAGGAAAACAAAAGGAAGTAAAACGTGCTATTTCCTAGTATTCTGATAATTATTTTTAAAAAAATATTTCAGTTAAAAAGGGAAAAATCTTAGCCGTCGATTCAGAGCTTATTTTCATGAACAGTTTAATTAACATGAATGTAATTAAAAGATAACAAATATATTTTTATTACAAATAGAAAATTAAAGTCAAAAACATGACCCACCAGAACGTCAGCAGTTCCTAAGTTCGTTATCAGAATCAAAGCGTAAACATTTTTCCGTAAATCGTGATAGATAATATAACAGGCATGATGGCATGAAGAATGAACCAGAAATTAGTGCAAAGGTGAAAATCAGTTTCATGCGTTAGAGAATATGCGTAACAAATGCGTCAAACACGCGTAACAGAGACGCCATCTTTGTCAAACTTGTTTTCATGACAAGTTCGAGTTTTCGTCTCGGATCGTGTACGAAATTCATCAATTTCTAAGAACTATTCCAGAGAATGTTTCAATGGATTTTCAGTTAATTGTGTTAAGCAGGGGCGGACTGGGTTCCGCTAGAGGGTACCAACCTTAGCCTCCAGAGGGCGCCAAAAAAAAAAAAAAAGAAAAGTGCAGAAAGAAGAAGAAGAAGAAGAAAAAAAAAAAACGATGGTACACAGGTTTACGATTTTGAAGGAAAAAAGCATTAAAGTCGCACAGGTGGAGCACAAATAAAAAAAAATAATTTAAAAAAAAAAGGAAGTTGCACCAAAAAATAAAAAAATAAGATAAATTAAAAAAAAAAATCATTCATGAGGGCTTATAGCGGGAGGTCGCATCGGTCAGAGGGCCGATGGGCCTGCGCGGCGGACCAGTCCACCCCTGGTGTTAAGGTAAAATACCAGTAGTGACCAGTGCTTCAGTAGTGGCCACTTCAAGTTTACTTATATACTTTGAAGAAACAAATATTTTTTAATAAAACACAGAATACCTGTATATATGTGTATGTGTTCCTTATACAAATCCATAGTTTAAGTCAGATCTCGACCAAATTTGGCAGGGAGGTACTTGGGCACCCGAGAAAGAACGTAGGGGTTTTTTCAAACGCCAAAAAAAGGAAGGAACCGTTCGAATTCTAATTTTAGGGCCCGAAAATGGCATTAAATGGCTCTTTCTACCCGAAATAAAAATTCGATTTCTTTGATTCAGGTCCCATTCGAAAGCCCGCGAAAAACATCCATAAAGTTGCTTCATTTTCTTCGAATTTCAAAAAAAAAAAAAAAAAAAGCTGTAAAATCACCGGGAAAAATTAAAAAGCACTGCTAAGCTTAATGGAACAGAAATTTTAAATCGGAAATTTATCCTTTGCCCGATCTCATTTTAAATTAAAGTGAATAAAATTTCAGAAGGTTGCCATATTTTCTCGACTGCGACGAAATAAAATTTTGTTTTTGTTTTGAGGTTAAAATTTCTCCTTTTGATTATTATTTGGCGATTTATCTTCTTCTTTTTTTTTTTTTTTTTTTTTTTTTTTTTTTGTACGAGCAAAAGATAATCAGAAAAGTTGTGTTCAATTTGTTCGGGAATTTTTGATTTGACGTTTTCTTTCTTTCAGAATGATTGTTTGAACTGGAAATTTTAGTTTTTTTCCCCTCTCTAATTGAAGCCTGATTGTTGAACATGCGTCACTTGACATAGCTTTTATTTTCGAGGTAGACCGTGCAAAGCCGGGCAACGCAGCTAGTGAACAATAATAATGTGATTTTTTGTTGGAATTTAATGTAACTGTCATATTGAATCAATTTTATTCATCAGTTATTTGAATTTAAAGTAAGTCATGTAAATTCTTCGGATGGTAGAATGTCAGATGGCCGCAACTGAAAATTTCAGATTTTGGAGAAGTCCCTAATGGATCAAATTTGAGGTTTGGAAAAAAAAAATTGAACAAATTGAAATTCTGGCATTTTTAGAAATCGGGACGATTTAGAAAGAGTATATAATATGTACTCTGATGTATAATATATATTATAATACGCTCATTGAATTTCAAGAGGGGCAATTAATATTGTAGTCCCACAGTTTAAAAATATACTTCACTGTGGCTACTACTAGTGCGTTTTAAACCTTGAAATGGCCACTACTGAAGCACTGGCCACTACTGGTTTTTACCTTATTTAAAAAAAAAAAATAAGTAAGAGAATATTTGGATGCACAAATAGGTAAACACTTGCAACAGCGGCGTACGCAGACAAATCAGTTCGGGGGGGGGGGGGGGGGCTGAGCTGGAAAGTCTTTGAGCTGGGGGGGGGGATACTTATGAACTGTAGCTAAGAAAAGTTCATGTATCGCTTTTCTGATATCAATACGAATGTAAGATTTCAAAAATACATCATAAAAAAAACTTGTTCTTTATTATAATTTTTATAATTAATTTTGAAAATTTCGGGGGGGGGGGCTGTAGCCCTATCAGCCCACCCCCTGGGTACGCCACTGACTTGCAAAACACTTGCAAAAGCACTTGCATAGGTAAACACTCTTGCACAAATAGGTAAATATTTAAATTTCTCTGCATAGGCGAATATGTGAGCAAACTTCCACGAAAGTTGAAATAAATGTTAAAATAAATGTTTGTAAACATCGCGCGACATTTGAAACAAATCTTAGAACAGTGACGTAGGTAAAAAGATCACAGTAAAATGTAGAGAATTGTTGATAACAATAGCATTATTTTTGTCTCTGTGTGAGGAAAAATTGTCGTCTATCAATTGTTCTCTTTCAAATAATTTTTTTCCCAAGTTTAATTAGTCATTAAATTCTCTTTTAAGCGCTTTAAGAAGAAAGAAGCAAAGAAAATGTACTTACATAGCTGTCTTATTAGCTATATTCATTATCAAAATGCTTCTAAAAATCACAAGTTTCCCAATGCAATCAGCAAGCAATTAGCAACGAAATTTTCATAGTTACAACGACTTCTTTATTTACTCACAGGTACTAAATGAATTCAACTGCATTTTGAGCAACGCGTTCGCACTATAACTCACACCACACTATGATGAACGCATCTTTATTCCTTCATCTCAAACACGCACTCGAAAATGATATTTTGTGAAGTTTTACCATAACAAGTTCGCCCATAAAAACAAAACCAGTCAAGAAAAATCCTCGCTAATTGCGATTCTTAATTGTTACACCTAAGCCTCACATCGAAAGCATGGGTCTTGTTTTTCGCCGGCCGTCAATGACCGCTTGGAAGGCATCCCTCTAATGGACCAACCTTGCCCCAAGCGATGTCCTTAGCACCGACCTTGGTGGAGGTCGGGCCCTAGAGGAAGAAGAAGGCGAAAAACAACACGACTCACCTTGTACATCGATTGAATCGTGTGTGAAGGTTGAGGCTGTGCTGCTCGCATATGCAGATAAAGATGCGTGTGTGAATATGTAACGGCCACGGCCAGTTTGTTATTTCTTTAATTGGCATGAGGTAACTTTTCTTTCTAGTTGACGAGAGGGATACGAAGATAATGACGGAGGCTTGAAGAGCGAACTCTAACTGAGAGAAATCTCTTTCTGTTTTCTTTTTCTGAAGCGATAATTAAAAAATATATCTCATTACAGAAACATCATCGGAAACGAAGACTAACAATGGTCGATTCATATTAAAACCACTTCCGCTTCTCAAAATTTGGTTTCACTAAAGTGTTGACTTTTGTAAAGGGAAGTTGGAAATGTAAGTTTTTAAAAGAAAACAAGTGTACCACAAAAAGAAATTTATTTCTCATTGCGCACTAATAATCAATATCAACAGACATTTTATAATCGAGATGTAACGCAACAGGTCTTCTTACAGTATATTACCATCTTGAATCACAATACTTTAAGTCTGCAACAGTTTTGCCACATACAAGGCCCGATCATTCCACGATGATGCCCAAGTCCCAGTAAAATATGGTGTCCCTCTAACAAGACAATCTGCGAATTTTAAAAGTAGTAGTTTCCAAAAAGAAGGGAAAGAAGGAAACTGACCGTATTTTGGTGCCCCCAAAATTGTGGGTACCCAGGTCGAAGAACCTGCAAAACGTGTGAATCAAGCCACATATTCACGAGGGCATTATCATATCAATCCTCGGAGCTTTTGACAAATATGACTTTCAAAAACAATTTTAATTCCGAAACACCAGAGGCCTCTAAAGACAAGAACTGGACAATTTTTATCGTGAACAACAGTTGTCCTCGGTATCCGGACATAAGGCCCAAAACCAAAAGGTCCACGGACAGAAGACCAAAGTTCAAAAGGTCCGACGAACAGAAGATTCAAGGCACAGAAGGTCCACTAGATATAAGATCCACCGGACATAAGATCCAGCGGAAAAAGGATCCAACGGACAAGCGATACCGACAGAAGGTCCCCATGTTTGGACAAATAGGGACATAAGGCCCCGTTTATTGAGCAGGTTGGACATTAAGTCCGTATTTTGAAGTTTATCCTCGAGCTCAAACTAGATTTTTAAGTAATTGTGTAATTAATTATTGTTTTAATTTTTAAATATTTCTCAGGATTCAAGAAAAGCTGCTGTCAAACTGACATTTAGACATGTGATCTACACTAACTGATTTTAGTTGCATTGTTCAAATAAGCTCATGTACTGGTGTATAAATGCTGATTTGTATGAAGCATTTGTTAAATAGATGAGTAAAACATTCTATAATCAAAGGGGGGCAATGCCTCCCCAGTTTGGGAGGACTTTATGTAGTAGCAACATATCTTCCAAAAAATTTTTGAAAAAATATTACTTTTTTTTCTTTGTTGAATAGTTCAGAAGGGCATGGGTGGATTTATGGGGGGGGGGGGGCAATGCCCGACAGTTTTGGGAGGACTTCATATAGTAACATTACATCTTCCAAAACCTTAAGACAAAAAAAAATTTTTTTTTTTTTTTGAATAGTCAATGAAAATGAAGAGGTTCGCGAATGTCCTTTTCTGATGGGAGAAATAAAAATATAAAAAAGAACATTAAATACAAACAGTACAGCTGTCACTGGGGTGCTGAAAATGTGTCTTAATTCACCATTTGACTGGAAAATCATTTGGGGCAAGTATATAAATGGAACTATAGGCTAAACGAGCTATGTATTCAGCTGCAACACTTATAATAATTGACGATTATTTTTACAAATTAGAACCTAAAACAAAGGAAACCCTCCTCCCCCATTTGCGCTAACAGAACGATCTACTCTTTATAATTTGTTTTCTTTCTTTTCAGAATGTTTATTTCAATTTGCGTGATTTCAAAAACTAGATATTTTGTGTTGTTACAGACGAAAGATTTTGAAGAACCTTCTGAATTCACACGTTCAAATTGGTAAAACTGTAAAAACCCTTTAACTGTAAAAACTGACGAATTTTCGTAAAAATTACAAAAATTTGCAGGCAAGAGTGAATTACATACAGGGAAAGATTTGCCTATAAGATAAACAAGCTATAGCTTAGGGTCACTACTTTGAAGTGGGCCGGTAACTCGCAAAAAATGCATCATTCGCTCCTTAAAAAATGGAAAGCGCTTGAAAAGACTAATTTCATTTTCAAGAGCTTGAAAGCTTTGAATATTTGGAAACGTGTGGCTACAAACCTTAAATTTTAAAATTTCTAACAAATGGTAGGGGGAGGAATGCCAAAATATGTCAAATTCAGCTCCTTGCTACATCCTGCATCAAAAAAGTAAAAATCATGGTTCTTATGTTTGTAACATGTTGCTTGAAATAAATTTTTCTGACTCACATGTTTCATATCTTGCTATTTATTTAATTCCGAATGCAGTATTTTGGAAATTCTTTTCTATTGATTGCTTTTATCTTGCTTCTACTGCATATTGTTAATCTGTTTAGCCCAGAAAAAAAATGATACACTACCTCCATTCCTTTCCGTTTTCTGCACTGCTTATAATTTAAAAAAGGTTATTGTAATGAGAATTCTATAATTTATTTTTTCTTTTAGACTTAAAATAGCTGTTTTTTTTTACGAAGTTTGAACAAGACCGTACACCTGTATAACCTAGTACTCAATTTCAGAGACTGGAAAGTGCAAATGAGTTGCCTTAAATTATTAAATGTTCTAAAATCCTTGAAAAGAATTGGCGCAGTATAACCTACTAGGGCTCTTTGTGCCAAAACACCCAATCTAAACAACCAAACCTTGAAAATAATTAGACAAGTCTTTGAAACTCCTAAGAAAAGTGTGCTTCAATTTTATTTCTTATCAAGTGTATAAATTATGAATTGTTCAAATAGGTAGTAGGTTATTCTCATGTTACTTATTTTCTAAATATGTACACCATTTCTTTTAAAGTATTAACTTACATCACAAAGCACATTTAAATCATAAAACTTTTTTTTTAAAAAATTGTCTATATTTTCCTGAGATTTTCGTCTATCCAATTAACTCTTATAAGGCTTCAAAATGCAGATTTTTATATCCATTTTACAAAATATCCTCCGGGGAAGAAACCCCCGGACCCCCTAAAATTGGAGATATTCTATATCCAACTTAAAAGAGAGCCCTGCGTCACTCTTGATACCAGTCACCCCTCTTAAGGTCAATTCAAAAAGGACAGCATGAAAACACACATTAATGAAAACGACACACACACAAAAAAAAGGTAAAGCATGGCCTTATTCATCACAGGAAAACAAACCAAAACATGGGGGGGGGGGGGGGCAATTAAAAATGTTGCTCCAAAAAGATCCTGCCTCCCCAGGAACTTAGTCCTAAATCCGCCTATGAATGGACGTGCCACATGATACATTGATTAGTAGTGTACAACTATGAGAATTTATGCATACAACATTTTGATCGTTCTAACGATAAAGATCGAATCGTGATAACAAATTATAACCAATCATATTTTCCTAATACACATCAATATAATTTTTACAGTATGTTTACAGTCATCCATTGGTTAAACTTGTTTTAAGCAGTTAAAAAGCAATTCTCTTACATTTTATCTCCGTATTATATTTGGAAATGGGTTTAAGATACTTTACCAGTCCTTATAATTATATTCCATTCCTCCCAAATTAGTTGCAATATTTGAATATTTTTGAGCCGATTATTGATATCGATGATTTTATTATTTCATTTGAATATTTTCAAGAAGCTCAGGGTACTACGATAACTTTTACTTACTAAACCTTCCCTTCTTAAATCAATACCAAATTAATTTCAAAAATCCAAAGTTCACACACTCTTTAGCCAGTAGCCACGCCTCCTTTTTTAAGGACTCTACTACCAGTTAACCGGAAAAGATCAGTTTGCTTTTTGATGAATTCACGATTCATTAGTCAAAAGATTTTTTAATGCTATTACAGTTGGAAGAGTTCTTACAAAGTGGGGCGTGGCTGAAGAGCGTGCAAACCCTGTATTTTTGAAACTAATTTGGTACTGATTTAATGAGGGGATGTTTGGTAAGTAAATATTTTTCATTGATAGTATAGCACTCTGAAATCTCTGGAAAATGTTAGAATAAAATCCTAAAATCATCAATTTCAATGTTTAGTACTAGAATGTAGCAACTAGAGACACCCCGATGGGAGGCTACGGGAGGTCACTGTGACCTTCCAAAAGTTTCCTTATTCGGCAAAAAATTTGAAGTTCTGTTCAGCAAAATTATCATCATTCGGCTAAATTTGGAGTTCTATTCGGCAAGTTCAGAACTTCCGCCCTCCCAAAAATTTGAGTTCGGATCGCCCCTGGTAGCAACTACACTCACTGGCCAATGAATTAGAAACCTTTGAGAGAAACTTCTTGCCTTACTCGCATTCTGCAAGGGTTTGGAAGGAGTATCATGATATGAAGCATGTTCTGCTGGCATGGAAGTGGTACCCTGATGTTCCTGGAGGGTAAACAAACACCTAGTATAGACCTAGTCTAGATACCTAGATATATTGGCAGATCGAGTGCACCCTGCAATGTTGCATTTTTATCCTGATGGCGACGGATACTTCATGGACGATAATGCTAATATATATCGTACCAGAAGTGTTAAAAATTGCTTTGCTGAGCATCAGTCTGACTTCCAACACCTTCCCTGGCCACCGCATAGCATGGAGCTTAACCCCATAGAAAATGTGTGGGATATGGTGGAAAGACGCATTGGACAACCCTACACTCTCCTCTTCCATCTAATTTACAAGATCTAAAAAGCTGCATAGCCAATGCATGGTATTCTCTGGATATAAATGCACTCCAGAAGCTTGAAGACTCGATGCCCAAACGAATCAGAGCATTTTTCCGTGCAAGAGGTGGTCTAATAAAGTATTGATATTAGGTTTCTAATTCCTTGGCCAGTGAGCGTATAATTTGGACAACATTTTTCGACTAAAATGTAATCACTGATTTTGCAAAGAGGGAGAATTTCATTGTTTTACTAAATACTTTTAAACATTTACTTTACCCGACAATTTACAACGATCATTTGCAAAAATTAAATCGTGTAGAAAACCGTATTTCCTCACACGCGATCGCAGTATGTATTCGGTCGTTACAAATTAGCATTAGCGTGAAGAAGAATGAGTAATAAAAATCAGGGAGGGGTGTGGGCTTTATTTCCCTTTGATATTAAACCTTACTGCCGATCCTTGTATGTTAATATGCATGTACATGTATGTAAGTGCTGTGTGACCCCTTCTTCCTCAAAAGAAAACTCTCGCTACGCTAGTGATGACGATGCATTATTAAAAGATGCCTACGAACCTATTATTGAAGGGGTAATATCAATTGAGCTCCTCAGATAATTACTTAAATGCTTAAATTATGGATCCATTAATTTAGTCTCTTGTATGCGCCTGAATTACATGATTCAGGCAAGAAGAGCCACCATTAAAACTTCAAGCAGTGATTAAGTAATCTGTTTCAGTAAGGCCTTGTCAAATTCTCTATCCCTTATTATCATTAGAGGGAAAAAAGCTTGTCGAATCAACTTGATGGAATCTTTTTAGAATAATCGAACTTCTGCTGCGCGTGAAAAAGATTTAAGACAAGAACTTGTGCATGAGAACATAGTATTAATTAATAGTGATACGCAACTCCAGAGCTCGAATACGCTACCTTGCGGTGATTAACAATACTACCGAAAAAGGTAAAACAGTCCATTTCATGTGCTTTCTTTGGGGTAAATTACAGACTTCAGACATTTTGTGGTGTAATGTAATTTCAGAAGAATAGAAATGAAAGCTTCCTACAAACACGACAAAAAATTACTGTCATTCACAAAACGTCAAAGCAAGTTATAAGTTACGGCATTTGTTTGTTTTACCTTTTTCATTCGACATTAGATAGGGGCAGCAGCGCCCCTATAGTTTATTGGAGTTGTAAATATGTAAATTTTTGTTTTTCCAAAACTTTCTTAGAGGTTAACAGCATTTTGTTCACATCCGTATATCATTTCATTGAAGCTGACGGAGGTAAGGATTAATTCTTACGAATAACTAACGATTTAAATGGTGAAAGGTAAAATGTTTCTGAGAAATCTTCTATGAATTTAAACTTACTTAAATGTAAACAAATTAATAAATAAATGAAACAAAATAAAATGAATATAAAATAGTATATGGGTCATAGGTTAAGTTTTTGAGTATGTTGTAAAACATGTAGGCATCGGTTTGAAGAATTATTTCGAAAAAAGTACAATTGCCATTGCAAAAATTATATCAAATTCTTTCTTTGAAATTATTAGGATTCCATATTGGAGCTTGGAATGACCGCCCTCAGTTTATTTTACGCTTGATTGGTTTTTATTGGTTTATTTAAGAAAAGGATTGAATTTCATTGTAGACGTTGATGTAGACGTTTTAAATGTATGTTCATAATAAATATTTTGTGTGATTAAAAAAATTAATGAATAATTCGAAGCGCGTTGTACAGAAGTAAATATATATATATATATATATATATATATAGTATATATATATACAGTGGCTCCCAAAAGTGTTCGTACACTTTGAAATTTTTTAGTAAAACCAAAATAACGCGAAACTGAATTCGAATATGAAGTTAATTTTTTTTCACATCATTGCTATGCCATTCTAAATAAAACTCTGTATTCTTTTAAAAATATTGACGGATCTTCTTTTTGAAATGGATAAAAAAACGAAGAGACAGAGAAATCATATGCCGCAAAAGTCATCGTACACTCAAATATTTTCGAATAAATTCATGGTTAAAATTATCATATGTCATTTTTTTACTATTTTTGCATTGTGCTGACCCTTAAAATACATTTGGGTTTAATTTTTTGTTTATTTATTCCTTAGTACTGTGCTTATTACTTTAAAATGGCTGGTATTCGTAAAAAACCACAAACACCATTCGAAATTTAAATTTTTTCCTCACAGTAGCGGTAAATTGGTTTGAAATGTCTATAAATAAGTTAATTTATTCCATTTTACATCAAAGTGCTTCATAAAATGCTTTAAAGAAAAGAATCGGGCCGAAAATAAGGTAAGAAAAGATCAACAGGCGAAATTGACAAAGCGTGATCGGAGATTTACAGTTAAAAAAGTTATGAAAAAGACATTTGAGTGCTGTAAAAGTTTCTGCAGAGTTAAATGAAGACTTTTACATGTAATTTTCACCTAAAATTGTTCGCCAAGTTCTCTGATTAGCTGGATTGAATGGGACCTCTTCCAGCAGAAATTTTCTTGACCGTGCGAAAAACAGAGAGCTTACGCTTTTCGTCGCAAAATCAATGATAAATAAGCTCAAAACGTTTTGAAATTACGTCTTACTTACAGATAAAAATGAATTCAACATTTTTGGTTAAAATTTTGTATAATTGTAAATATAAGAAAAAAATTAAGAACTTAATCTTAAGAACTTAGTTGAACCAGTTGATCAGGACAGTGAAGGCGTTCTTGTGTGAGGGTGCATATCAGCACCAGGACTTGATAGTTTGGAATTTTTTGCTGAAATAATGAATCATGCTGTTCATTTAAATATTTTTAAAACCAATTTTAAACTATTAGCCAAAAATTTGGTTATCGGAAACAACTTTGTTCTTTATCAAGACAACGATAAGAAGCACACGGTTTTCAACGTTTGAGTCTAGTGCCTCAAAAATGGTCCTAAAGTTTAGAAAATACCCCTTCAATTTCCAGATTTGAACTTAATGTAACATATTTAGAGATATCTGGAGGCTAGATTACGAAAATACGGCTTTGAAACGAATATAGAGCTAGTAACAATAAGCAGGGCCCGATCAAGACAAACTGGTGCCCAGGTCCTGGAAAGAAGATGTTGCCTCCCCCCCCCCCTATGAGAAAATCAGCACAATTTTAGTCAATGTCTTATACTAGATACCTAATATACTAGAAACCTACACATTACTACAGAAACGTGGGATTTGAATACCAAACATTTGATAGTCACATAGTTAAAATTGCCTTACTTTAAGGTGAAAATGAGTTTAAAAAAAAACAATTTAAAACTGCAAAAAAAAAAAGAAAAAAAAATAACTAATTCTGATATCAAGCTTTAAAAAGGCTTCTTTCTGGCTTTAACAGAGACAAATGTGTCGATCACATCATCGAAATCTAATTTTGATGTCAGAATTTTCAATGGTCAATACAGAAACGCCTGTAAATTATCCTGAGAAACACAGCTTCTAAAACGATTTTTGATTCTTTTCAATGCTGAAAAGGAACGTTCACTTTAACAGAAAAAAAAGGAAGGAAGTAAGTTAATTTAGGCTATTTTAGTGCCCCTAAATTTGTGGTGCCCAGGTCCGCGGACCCGCCGGACCGTGCGTTAATCAGGCCCTGACAATAAGACTCGAAGTGTAGTTGAACACTTACTCAGAAATTACGCAAAAAAAGAAAGAAAGAAGAATGAAATCTATTCCCAGACGTTTAAAAAGTGTTATTGATACCGCATGATATTCTACTAAATAATAACTTAATATAAAGTTAGATTGTTCAATAATATGCAGACATTTTTTAAAGTGTACGAAGACTTTTGTGAGATAAAATTTCCAGCACTTTTTGGTTTTTGATTTTTAAAAAATTAAGTTTTAATATTTAAAAAAAAAATTATGTCGTTTTTTTGAAAATGGATCATAGATCTTATAATTAAATACCTATTCCGAAATATTAATTCTAACCAATGGATAGGGATCTATTTCATTGAAAGTCGTTGGTGTACGAACACTTTTGGGAGCCACTGTATATATTTTTTGAGCCTCTTCAGCTGTCATTTGTATTCACCTATAACATACATCAACAGATTGATTACTTCTAAAGTATTCTAGTTAAGTATTAAGTAGGTTCAATTAACGATAACTCCAAGCGATCCAGTTGTCCTATTTGACGCTGAAAATAAGCTGGCGAAGTCTTAAGCAAAAAATTTTAATTGTTGTTCGGATCTCCTATTCTTATTTATAGACAAGTCCGAATGCTCAGGTTTAAAACATACGTTAGATGAAAGTCAATTATTCTTTTTCAATAAATATTCAACAATCGACTTGACAACGTTCAGGTAGGAGAAAATAAAAATACGTTAACCGTATCTATCAAAGAGTATCTAGAAAAATAATTCATATTCTTTCGCTCAAATTATTCAGACTAATTAGTCGTGGAAAATTTCAATTAAAATTCTACCGCAATAATGATATGACGCTGTTCATCGGAATAATAAAGCGACAAGACAGACGACTTTTTTCTTTTCACTTCAAATAGCAATTTCACCCTTTTCACTTCACCAAATCAATAGCTGTCTGCTGTTAATGAGATAATTCTAAAGTAGGGGAATATTTTCTCGACTTGTTTATGAAATGATACTAAAGAACTGTCAAATGTAAATATTAAATAAGGGTTACGGTTGAAGTGGACAGAATAAAACTCGAAATTATTTCATGTTTGACGTTGACGAAAAAAAGAAAAAATCGCATGTTCTGCATGGAACATTATATTATCAATAAATACTTGATAAGAAGTTTAATGTTAATTATGTAATTTACATCTGTAAGGAGATATCAAAACATTGCATGTGATAATTTGAATTAATTTTTTGTTGGCGTTCAGAAATTACGACTCGTGCATAACGTTGAGAATTTATTTCTTGTAGTGAAGGGAATTAATACTGTTTTTTACCGCACTTAAATGCGGATTTGCTTCTAACAAACTTTGTTGGAAAAAGCTCTTGATGAGGAATATGTTTTTTTTATTTACTTAGAATATGGGAAAATTGTAAACAGTTCAAAGTTTAAACTCTACCAACAACGCGAAAAATTATTTTTTTGGCACCAAAATTGGAAAAAGTTTGCAGATTATGAATATATTCTCAGTATTTGATTTGAAGAAGTAGAAAAAAAGTTAATTTTAAAAATCAAAGTACCATATTTCTTAGACGTAACATTGACGTAAGTCAGAGATAAATTTGACTGAATCAAGATGAACTGAATTTAAAGCGTAAATGATTTTACCAGGCCAGCGAGCAGAGTCGGTGGAAAAACGGCTAACTCTGGACTCCGACTGTCGCCCGTGTATATCTCGAAAAATCGGAAAGCTACAAAAAAAAAAAAAAACTAGACCCCTACTATCGGTTTCAGCGCTCTCGATAAAAATATAAAAATCATGTTACACATTTTTTTTTCCTTTAAAAACAAATCTGTACCACTCTCTTGCCAACTAGAAGATTCATGATGGCTGTAAAATGTAACTTCTGCTTTCTCGTGATTATATGACAAACTAGATCAGGACGTTTTTTCCTTTCTTTTACGTGTAGTCACGGTTGTCTCTGAGGCCCACGATCGACTTATAGTTGTTTGTTACAGGAGTGTCGGTTTATTCATTAGTACAGGGCCTACAGGGAAAATTCCTACCTAGTCAAAACTTATTAGCGTGTGTATTTAGAGGAAAGGGGACATACAGCGATTGTGCTTAGTTGAATTTCAATTCGTTTCTTCGAAAGAAAATTATTTTACTTATGTAACGAAAACGGATCAGCATAGATGTGCAGACTTCTGCGTGTTGCACGTTCTTATGGAAATTGCGCAGAATGAATTGGTAATCGTACTTAATCGTAGCAAAAAAATTGAATAATTAACTAACACCTGTTTTTGAGCTTGTGACTCACAAGAATGATTGCACGGATCAAACCGATTGGTCTCTTCTGGAGTGAAAGTAGATATGTTTCTATTAATGCTGAAGCAGAGTTATAGTTGGGGGGGGGGGGATATTTGAGTGAACTTACTTTTTTAAAGGATATATGAGGCAGTGAGAAGCTAAGGAATGTAAGTGAACGTTTTATAGTTTTGAGTAAATAGTCCAGTCAATAGGTAGAAAAAAACGGGCTTGCTTTACAAAAAATGGGGTCAAAGATTTTATTTTTTAAATTTCTGTATACTAGTGCCAATATGAAAAAACCAAGTTATCCAACACGAAAGACCTCGGGAAAACTTTTGGGGGCCGAAACCCCCCAAAAATTTGTGACTTTTTGTAGTATTTTCAAAATATCTCAAAAATGGTTAAAATTACAAAAAAACTTCCAATGCAAATGTTAAAGAGGATTAAATTTCCTTCAACTTTTGTCATTACAACATTTTTGTAGCATGAAAAGCAAACGAGTTACAGCTTCTTGAAAGTTACACTTTTTTTGAACCCCTTCAGCGAAGTGCATGAAAGCGCATCGGATAACGGAGGAAAAAAGGAGAAACGCCGGCAGTCTGACCTTGGAAATCATTTGTCTTTCACAGCTGAGGGTAAATGCCTCCGTTCCCTTTAATTTAAACAAAACACCCCCATTCCATCCCCCTCCCCTTTTTTTTCTCCAAATGAGATGAATCGACTCAATAGCTACTCATGTTGGTCACTTCAGGGTTTGAGCGAGAGTATGTTTTATCAATTTGTGTGTTCTGAATTACAATTTTTTTCCTAGAAATGATTACGCCTGATCAAGGTGTTTTTATTATTATTATTATTATTATTATTATTATTATCATTATTATTTGCGAAATCAGTTTGCATGAATGCGAAATAAAGATTGTGAAGGAGATGGGAACAGAAAATCTTCAAAGATGCAGTGCAAAACGGCAAAATGAAGAACATCAGCGTTTTTTGAAGTTCTTAAAAGAAGTGACAATTCACACTGCCTGTCACAAATGCTATATCAATGAGCAATCAATCTCTTCCCTTGAAGTAATGGTTGAACCTAACATGTTAACAAAATTCCTTAAGAAAGATTTCTGGCAAATTATAACAAAAAGAATTGTCTTATTCTACTTCTTGAGACATATTTCGAAGAGTGTGGCATTGAAGTCAGGCAGACTCAAGATGATGCCGACTCACTCACTTACTGCTCTTTCAAAGGCAAAAGAAATTGAAAAGGTTGTTATAGTGAGCGAGAGGACTGATGACAGCTTTAGGACAGCCTTTCAGCAACTTGTTCTTTATAAAACCTGGAAGAGGGAATGCTTGTGATTTGTTTTTTTCCCCACTTAATCTTTTAAGTTTGATCCCAGCAATATTCTTTTCATCCTTGCGTCTTGTGGGTGTGATACGACTTCGGCATTCTTTGGATAAGGCAAAATTAAGTTGTACAAAATAGTCCAAAAAAAAAAAAACCTCCTGAAATTAAGGAAGCTATTGAAGTATTTATGGACCCAATCTGTCATCATGATGCCTTCCTTAGCTGCAGCTGGAGAAAACATTTTGCAAATATTATACACAGGTGACGTAAAGTATTTGAACCTATCTTTGGATACTTTGCAATTTAATCTTTTTATAAAAATAGTATACAGGACTAAGATAAATCTTGCAGGGCTACCTCCAACGTGCGGGGAGGGGGGCATGCTGGACGTTATCACTCATATCGGTTCTACCACCAAATTCAAAGTTAGTTGGGCAACATAATTGATCCAGAGAAATGGGGTTGGGAACGCAGAACGCAAGGTCTAATGCATGTTGACACGAAAAGAGATTCAGTTACTCAGAATCTTTTGAAGATTGTACCTTGTACCTGCAAGAAAAATTGTACTGGAGCCTGTTCTTGTCACAAGGCAGATTTAAAATGCTCCAGCACGTGCAAACACTGCAGTGGCACAAATTGTGAAAATGTTGCAGAAATTTCATCTTTGGATGAGACTGTTGAAGAAGATAATTTGTTCCAGGAGCTTTTGGAATTACCGCAACAAGGAGATGAACAATTAAAGGACCACAGCTTCTTTCTACTCCCTACAGATTCTGAACTGGGAGAACCTGGACCTTCAAAACGGCTTCGAAGAAGATAAACAGCATATTTTGTTGTTATGTCTCTATTTGCTTTAAGGTCGAATGAATCTCTCCGTAATTTATATGTATGTATTAATCTTCTGCAGTTGGATTTTCATGCCTCAAAAAGTCAGTTTCTACAGAATTTTTTCAAAGTGTTCATTACGTATTACTATTGTACCTTTATTTATTCATTTTTATGTCTATTGTTTGCTTATTATCACCCTAATATTTATTCATTCACATTTATATTCGAATATTGCATTTTCGCTTGTAATAAAATAGATGGTACGAATTATGTGCTTTAAATGAATGAGAAGATTTTTTAATTCATTTACAAACTGCAATATAAATCATATGTTATTGGAGTCTGACTGAAGACTACCTCTGTCAGACTAGAAATATTAGTTCGTGAGCGGTGGGGCAGGGTTTATTATTATTATTGTATCAGAGCATAGGATGCATGACTGTGTTGATTGTTTGCTTATTAGCTGCCTAATATTCATTCCTTCACATTAATATTTACAAATCGCATCTTTGTTTGCAATAATTAGATTAGAATGTACGAATTATATCCCTCAAATGAATGTATATATTGTGTAATCCAGTTACGAACAACAATATATCATCTATTATTGGAATCTGATGAAGACTACCTCTGTCAGATCAGAAAAGTTAGTTCGTGAGCAGTGGGGAAGGTTTTTTTTTAAAATTATTATTGCATCGTCGTATGTGCTTTAAATGAATGCGTATATATGTATTTCAGTTTCATAATACATCGTTTGTTTTTGGAGTCTAGTGGGAACTAATCTGTCAGCCAGAATTGCTACTGTGTCCAGCGGGGGGGGGGGGGTGAGCAAGAAACTCAAACTACTCTAACTGTCGATAAACTCTCTGAAACTAAAGTTTCTATTAAAGTTCTAATAATTATGACGCCTTGCTTTCAGTGTGAAAGCTTTTTTTTTCGGAGTGGAGGAAAACTGCCTATTTTCAAAGAGCTATAGCAAGCTTGTTATCTGTGCTACAAAAAAGTTGTAGATACAAAAGTTGTAGGAAATTTTATGTTCTTTAAACTTTACATTTAAAACTTTCTTCTAAGTTGAACCATTTCGGAGATATTTTGGAAAAAACAAAAAAAGTCATAAATTTTTGTGGTTTTTCGGCCCCCAAAAGTTCTCCCGGGGTCTTTCGTGTTGGATAACTTGGTTTTTCCATGTCGGCACCAATATGTACAAATTAAAAAAATAAAATCTTTGACCCCATTTTTTGCAAGGTAAAATGTATCTATTGACTGGACTAAAAACGCGTTTGAAGTTCAGATCCTAGGTACGCTTTCATTGAAATTTTTTTCAAAATCATGTTGTATATCAGCACCTACGAGGGCTACTAGTACCATCTCTTACCCCAAAACAGAGGAGAGGTTCTTCTACCATTTGTAATGGTTATTTCCAAAATCTTAATTTTGGCACTTACATCCCTTTGCTCCTCACTGCTTCACATTTTATAGTTAACAGATTTTTCGTTTTTCCAAAAAAGGTTAGTTAAGATTACTTTAATTATTATCTTTAATTAAAAACACTTTAAAAGAAAAGTTGTCAGAAACCAATGTTTATTTAATTGTTCTCATGGAAGGGTCTCTTATTTGTTTTTACACTCACGCAGATAGAAAGACAGATAGATGTAACTTGATGGAGATAAACAAATAGGTATAGATTGAAATAAAGATTCGAGATAGATAGATATCAATAAAAAGTCCGGCAAAAATCGATAGATTTAAAGAGATATGAATAAATAGGTATCAATCGAATAAAGATGGAAATAATTAGATACAAAAAAAAAAGATCAATATGAATAAATCAACAAATAAAGAGATATGAATAAATGGTATAGATCAAAATAAAGATTGAGAAAAATCGATATCAAGCGACAGATACATAGATAGATAGAAAGAGATAAATACATAGTAAAAGAATAGACACAAGAAAAAACAAAATGTTTTTTCTTTCTTTTTTTTGGAAAAAGTTTTTGATTGATGCTGTAATTTCATAAATTTTTTCCCTCGTGGGTTGGATTATTACTCCCCTGCCCCCCCTTCCTAAGACATGGGTCACAAAGGCACCAAATGCCTGCAACACTCACGTGTTAAATTTATTTTTGAATGACAAACTTGTCCTAACCACAAAAAAAAAGCAATTAAAAATTATTCTCACTGAGGCCAAGTAATCAAGAACAAAACATTAAGAACACGATTGCAACCTCATGCAATTTTTTTGACAACGAGGGGGGGGGGGGCATTTATCGCTCTGTTGTTCAAAAAAAAAAAAGCTTTTATTTTCTGTGGCACATAAAATAAAAACAGAAACAGAAAATAGTTCAGCTTCAATCTCTTCACGTAACAATTTTCATGAGTTTAGTCAAGAGCGGTTCTTTTGTTCATCTGTCTCATCATCACTGGTCTCATCTGCCGGTGGTTAAGCGCCACCGGAAGTGTCGCAAGAGTTCTAAGACAAGGAAGAACATTATTTCCCTGTGTCAAGAATTGCGGTAATAATAGCAGTGCCTAGCGACCTTTCCAGATGTTATTGACCCATATGATTCAGAAGCTATTCTAAATGCACACAAGTCGCTCATCTCACCTAAGGCGAATCCTCACTTTGCATATAAGAACTTTCGTTTTCATCTTTGAATATTTATGACCATTAAAAGTAGTAAAAGTCACCGCTAGATTTATGGTCACAGGGAAAAGTTGAAAAGTTCGGAATATTTCTGAAGATGACAAATAAGATATCGGTAGTAAAAGTGTGTTGTTTATTTTATTGTTAGAATTGCGAAACTTATGGGAAAAAGTGACATTAAGTATGACAAACATTTTAAATCTATACACTTGGAGGTATGTGATCAGCAAAAGAAGTAAGTCAAGGCTAAATTAGGAGTTACAATTAAGTTACGGTCATAAGGAGTAGTTGAAAAAATGAGTATATTTCTGAAAATGACAAATATGAGTTGGGGTATTAAAACTTCCGAAAAAAGGAGTTTTTTTTTACTTTTGAAAAAAGTAAATAAATTTAAATGTTCTCATCTGAATATTTATGTTCGATGAAAGTGGTAAGTCACCGCTAGCTTTATGGTCATAAGAAAGTGTCGAAGAGTTTAAAATATTTTTGAAAATGATAAATAAGATATCGGAATTAAAATTTTAATAATTGAATCACTTACATTTTATATTTATAACGATCAATTTAAAGCTTCACTTCTAAATATCTATGATCAGTAAAAGTAGTAAATCACCGCTAGATTTATAACCACAAGAAGGAGATGAAGAATTCGAATAATTTCCAAAGAGGTTGAATTAGTTAAAGGCGTTAAAAAAAGGCAGTTTTTTTAATAATAGAATTGATTAACCTTTGGAAAAATTAAGTAACATTAATTAAAACATCAATGAAGTGAAATGTAAAAAGAGCTTGTAGTAAAACAAGTATTGATTACAAAAAAAAAAAAAAAAAAAAAAAATCTAATTCAATGCAATATTAAAAGAAATTGTTGGTTGGATCATTGACGGGAACGGCATAGATAGATGTTCGTCAACATGTAACCAAATTAGCAAAAAAAGAACAGTAGCTCAATTCACGTCAACTAAAAACTAGATAAGAAAAAAGCTCTTTTTTACAACCCTTATTTTAAAATATTTTATAATACTTTTAATAAAAATATTTTTTTCTGCATAAATGTTCCATCAGCTGAGGAAATTATTAATAACTAATTTGTGAAAAATATTGGGTGACCAAAATTGATTTTCAATTGAATTCCTGCACTTAAAGCAAAGTTCCTTTTAATTTTCTTTAAAATAGTATTTTCTAAGAGGATAAACTAAGTTCAATTAAAGTTTTGAAACACATCTTTTAAAAGAAAGCTTTTCGAGTTTGTGTACCTAGGCAGAAGAAAAACATCCTGTAAAATTTGTAGCTTCAAATCTATTTTTAAACTTAAGTGTGTTTTGTATTTTGCAATTTTTCTCAAACATAGCGTCAGTTTAAAACCATTTGCTTTTGGGGATAATAGAGTGCATATTTTGAGAAAAGTGGCATTACATTAAGTTCTCATATAACTCACCAATTCATCGCATGTAATCATCACAAAAAACTTAGGAAACGAACTACTATTTTTGCAAAGCGTGTGGCGGTGTTGCCAAAGACACACTCACAATCTACAAAATGATTGTTATTAAATTGTTATGTACTTCTTAACGAAAATCCCAAATGGTGAAAAAGCAATAATTTTCACTTCGAATTGGACATTTTCCAGTGGAGCACTATATTGTCGAGTGTGACATCATTAGTTCTACCTGCTTACGTCAGATAAAGCGATTGGCGAAGAGAATTAGGTAAACTTCAATTATTCTCTTTTTGATAAGCGCTGATAACGTAAAGCTAATATTTCGGATGAACTTTCAAGCATGACACTTTGAGCTTTTTATGAGATTAAGATTCACTACCGGGGCAAGTAATGGTCCATTTAGCCATTTTAAAGTCTTCTGTGTGTGAGGAATTGACAATTTAATGGTAATTAAGCAATAAAATTGTCAGGATTAAAATAGTGCGGTTTTTATTCAGTGAAACGACTGAAGTTTAAATCGTCTTTTTGTCCTAAATGACCAGCATCAGTACATAATAATTAAATGCAGGATCAGTAAATACTTTGTGGGATAAAATTAAGTTATTAACCTTACATAGCGGATTAGTTAGTAAATTTCTTCACCTTCATATACGTTTTAAATGGAATCTCAGCTCTCTCACACACCAGTGTGTCTAAGTCAGAAGCAGATACAGAAAAACATTGGGGGGGGGGGGGGGTCATGCTGAAGAATGACCCCCCCCCCCCGAACGAAATTATGCTTATGAGCACGAAAAATTTCTGAAACTGCTTAGGAGCCAGTAAAAAGATTTTAAAAAAAGGCACCTAATAGAGGACAAACATTGCAAATTAATTTCTAAAGCAATAAAACGAAGTAGTAGTTTATATATTTTCTTTTAAAAGTAATTTATGAATTGAAAAGATGTTGCAATCGTTTACATTTCATGAAAAAAGTGTTTGAACAAAATGTGGACGGATACTGATATCGACGGTTTAGGGGGGGGGGGGCATCCTCATGACCCTCCCCTTGTATCCGCCACTGGTCTACGTATTTGTGTATATATTACCTTGAATGAGGGAAGTTGGATAATGTCGACTTTCACCGGTGATTCACCGAAAATATCGGTCTATCGCCGATATTTTTGGTATGAAAATGTATATATTTACCGGATAATGTAGACAATCATTAGATTTCACACTTTCACAGGAACACACATACACACAAACGCATATTTCTTTTAAAGCTAAATGCAAATTAAGTTGAAGAAAAAAATATTTACTTGAGAATAAGATTCAAGTGAGAAAGATTTAAGCTTATTGTAATTTAATAAAATTCAAGTTATTATTTCCTATCAATGAAATTTGGAAACAAGGGCGCCCATATAAGGTTGCAAGTGGGGGCACAAGTCCCCCCCCCCCTCCCTTAGAAATGAGAACTTCCTTGCTTTTAGTGCTTTTTTTCTTTGTAAAAACTTATAAAAATTTCTTTTCCAGCCATTAACGAATAAGTTATTAAAAATGACAAATTTTAATATCTCTAATCTGTACTGAAATCGGTTTCCATTTGGAAAATATTCTGCTAAACCATAGGGAAAATTTTTGAGCCCCCCCCCCCCTTAAAATTTTGCATATGGGCGCCCTTGCTTGGAAAACCTGTTGGAAATTGATACCCTAAAATTTAGGGCGTGTTTACAAAGGAATTGTACTGACCAGATTTATTGCATCATGGGAACAGGGCTTTTCAATAGCATCTGTTTACACATTACAACTTATAATTGACCGATATTTCCCCTAAACTTTCCTACTTCGCACCTGATAAGTAGAGGGTCCGAAATTCTACCCTCTTTCCTACAGTGAACCCTTATGTTTTCTCTTTTTTAGGGAATTTTCTTATTGCTGTCTTCAAGCAGCGGTTGCAATAAGCAGGTTTTTTGGTCAGGTAAACGGCTCTAAAAACATTCATTTCCGTGAACTGAATACTCAAGCAAAGAGTAAAATAACTTCTTTTTAAAGAAAAATTGTAAATTTAAGTATATAGTTATAGTTGTCTCTTTTCAAATTATAATTACCTTTTTGGAGTTAACATGGAATCATTAGTGTCTCCTAACCATTAAATCAAACAATTAATTAACAAATTAAAAAAAGAATTAAATCACTAGCAATTGAAAGAGCACAGTGAAAGATGTTTTTTGGCACACAAATCATTTGCCCTTGTCCCAACATAATCGAAAAATAAGGAAGGCATTAAAAAAAAAAAAAATTGAGTTGATAGATATAGGCACTAAAAAAGTCGCTGTAGCTTCGTTAACATTCAAAGATTTCGACAGTTTGATCACAGTTTCCAGAATTTTCCATTTCTCACTAAATTTGGCACCTTTTTTTTTTCTTGAAATGTCACCCGATTTAAGACCTTATGTTTCGATAAGGGGGGCGCGCCCAAATGATTTGTGCGTCGGTAAACATATTTCACGACGCTTTTTCAATTGTTACTTATTAAAAAAAAAAAAAAAAAAAACTATTTCTTGTGACTTCCAGATCAGAAGTCAGATGTAGTTCGTTCCAGGGGTACTACCCCCTCTCAAGTTCAATGGCGCAAATCCCCCCCCCCCAAATCTCAACTCTCTTTCTCTTTTTATTTATTTTTTAGATCTCTTTTTTATTTTATCATCCGACTTTTAATGACATACATACATACACACACACAAACTAAATAAATAAGTGAAATAAAATAAAAACAGAAAAAATAAAATAGAATGAATAGTTTAAACTAAAAATAAATTTTAATAAATAAATTTAAACAATAAATTAAAATCCCCTCCATTTTGATGGCACAACTTGCGTCATAACCCCCCCCCCCCTCCTCATCCTGTGAGCACACCCGGTCGGTTCTAATATTAATTAAAATGATTACGAGAAGAAGAAATGTTTTTTCCACTCGGGTTACTCACCGATTTAGATCATCGATTGTATAAAAAAAACTCAATGCGAATGGGTCAATAATTTTAATCATACATTTTTTCACACGAAAGCCTAATATTACGAACGAATTTCTTCCGAGGAGCCTGCTGCTACACATGTAATTACTTTTAGCCTCCGTTTTTACTCTCACACCACACTCACCCAAGCATGTCAGTTACTGTCAAAGAAATGACATCAAGTAAACAAGTATTGCAAATGTCACTTTTTTGCAAGAACGAGAGTCACGATCCAATGGCTATTTTTAACACTTGCTCACAACACTCGGAACTCACCTATCTTGTGTTTCAGTGTCATAAAAAACGCCTTTTCTAGGTCGCCGCTGATCATTCAAGGATAATTGAATTCGATGATCCCTCTCTTTTTGTTCCGTTACTCCCAGATTAGTTATTCTTTCATTGTCATCAGTTTCCTTCGATTGCGAGCTCGGAACGCGAATGGCGGATTCCCCGATGGCTGAAAAAAGACTAACTGCGCCATGTAGAGCGTATCCAATATAGTCAGTGAATCTTCCATGTTGATGCGCAATCTAGTATGTCGAAATTACTTTTTAAGTAGTAAAATTTGTAATACGGTCATTTAGCGTTGCTTTGGACCCAAGTGGGTTAACTTTGTATCTCTTCATGTTTTTTATTTTGTTTTCGGTATTGTTGGAATCTGCCTCTGGTGGACCATTTCTAGTGAAGCAAGGGGGGAAAAAATCTGCTCTTCCAATCCGAGAAAAAGATATCGTTCAACATACAATGAATGTTTGTGTTGTTAAATCAATTACTATTTCAGGGTATTCTGCACAAGTAACGAAGACAGATACCATATTGCAACATACAGAGGGCGATTACAAATCGTCGCTAAAAAGACGAATGGGCGTAGCTCAAAAAAAAATCGAAAAATGAGTTACGACCACCACAGAAATGTCCAAAGTTGATTTTATAATATGACCAATGGGCGTATCTCTGCAACAAATAGTGAAAAAGTTACAGTCCCTTACACTGGGGCCGGTTCTCAAATGATGCAGTAAACTGAAAATCTTTAAGTAGACGAACACTCTAAATACTTTTTTCTTCAATAGTCAATGCACCTTTCTAAAACTTTACACGATTATTAAATATGACATAAATAACACATTTTGACTACTTATTTGTTGAAAAAAAATTTCGATGTTTTTTTTCAATAAAAAAGCCTTATTTTTTAGCAAAAAACTACCATTTCCTTAACACTTCCATTAATTCAGTTTTTCATACTTTTTAAAGCCTTTTGTATCTATCTCTTCGTTAGACACTAGAGAATAATATGACCCTCCAATTCGGAAATAATTAACTAAAAACAGGCTTTATGGGTAAACGTTTGAAAATTTCCCCCGAAAAACATGCTTTTTGTCCCCTAAGTTTCATTTATAATTATTTCAAAACCACATATTGCATGCACAATAACTTTTCGACGTTTATATCACAATAATATGTTGAATTACCATGTTTGCAAAGTTTCAAATTTTTAGAGTGAATACTTTTTTCTATAGAGCTATTGGCGTAAGTAAAAACTTGAAAACGTGGTTATGAGAAAATCAAGAAAGAAAAAGTAAATTTCTATTGTAAGCAATGCATTTGAGTTTAGTATATTTCTTAAAAATTTCAGAATATACTAAACTCAAATGCAGTCTCTCTCCTAACTCTTTAGTTTATTTCTATACTAGTGGTACCTGCACGGTTTTGCCCGTAATAGAAAATTAAACGGTCTTTTGGGTGAATTTTCTGACCAATTTGCTTGTGCCCATGTTACGGTTACACGTTATGATAATTTCGTAATTTACTCGTCCATCTTATGATAATTTTATTCTTAAAATTTGAATAAAAAAAGAACTACATCGAATTTTCGAAAAATCGCTTCGAGGTGCACACCCCCATGCTACAAACTAACTTTGTGCCAAATTTCATGAAAATCGGCCGAACGGTCTAGAAGCTATGCGCCTCAGAGAGATCCTGACAGACAGAGAGACTTCCAGCTTTATTATTAGTAAAGAAAAAGAAATCACACGTCATGTGAATAGAGCTGGATTGCTGATCATATATTGTTCTTGTAACAACAGGGTCAAACATTGAACATTTAAAACTAATATTTTTAACTTTTTTGTGAAAAAAAAAATGCTTTTACATTAATTTTCACTCAATATTACACATTTTATTTGATACAATTGGTTTAAAAGCGCAGTTATCTTCCTAAGCACATTGAAGATTTCGAACTTTTAGGTTACAGAATTAAAATAGCCACTGACGTTTTCTGAGACCAATCCACAAAGTGAAACTGCTCCTGAATCAATGAAGAATTTTAAAAAAAAGGGGGATTAACTGCACATAGAGGATTTGGGAGTCGCAATTGTAACACATTGACGCAATTGCGACACTTTGTTATTTTTAGCTGCTGAACGATTGAACAAAGAATCAGGCGATTTCAATTTGGTCATTTTAAAAATTGTATTGATCAACCTAAATCTCTACGTTTGATTGATAATTATTAGCTTGTTTTTGGGATTAATCCGCAATGCGAAATTGCTTGCTCCTGAATCAATGAAGAAGTGAAAGACCGGTTCAGGTTGGCGAAAGGAATAGGAAAAAAAAAGTTCCCTGACTTTTCCCTGATTAATTTCACCAAATTTCCCTGATTTACGTTACCAGTGATAATGGTTTCCTTCCTTTGTCATACCTGAAAAGCATTACATCCTTACTAAGAATAAAGCTGAAAGTCTCTCTGTCCGGAGGATGTCTGGATGTCTGTAGGATGTCTGTGACGCGCATAGCGCCTAGACCGTTCGGCCGATTTTCAGGAAATTTGGCACAAAGTTAGTATGTAGCATGGGGGTGTGCACCTCGAAGCGATTTTTCGAAAATTCGACGTGGTTCTTTCTTTATTCCAATTTTAAGAACAAAAATGTAAGATGGACGAGTAAATTGCGAAACTATCATAACGTGGAACCGTAACATGGGCACAAACCAATTGGCGAGATACGAAATTATCATAACGTGGAACCGTAACATGGGTACAAGCCAATTGGCGAGAAGATTCACGATACATTATTTTTAAATATACAGGCGAACCAAATGACCTTTTAATTTTTCTATTACGGGCAAAGCCGTGCGGGTACCACTAGTATTAAATAAAATACAGTGTTTAGAACAGTTTAAGCTGTTAATTAAAAATATATTTTGAGAAGATGCTCCGTTTTTTGGTAAAAATAGTTATTAAATTATCGACAAAGAAATATTCTAGGAAATCTAAAACAAATACTTTGCTTCCAGGAACCAGTTAACATAAGAATTCTAAGAAATTATTAAAACCACTCTTAAAGACATATCTAATCATAATGAAACTAAAAAATTTAAATGGAAATAATCTTGAACTGAACTTTCAAGCAGTATAATTGTTACTGCAAGAGTAACAAGTGATAGTTAAAGTATAGAAGTAATGTAGTTTTACTTACGTAAAAAATACTGCACTGTGTGCAGGTAAACGGCAGTATCTGCAGAAATTAGTTTTCGAGATATTTGAAGAAATGTATGGTGGATTCAGTACTAACAATGGGAAAATGTTGGAATCGGACATTTTTTTTCGCGCCTCTTTTTCAGCGGAAATCAAATAAGCGACTATGCACAATAAAGGTAACGTACCATAGATGACAAAAATGCAAATAAATAAATAAATAAATAAATAAATAAAATAAAATAAAATAAAAATGTGCAGTTTCTGTCCTTTACCTGCACACGGCAGAATAGACGTATTTTGTGAAACAAATTGAAATCTTCCAACAACCAGTCATATATTGAGCTATTCTCTAATCAAGAACTTAGGTTTTAATGAATGAATACAGTATTTTAACTATTAAAAAATAATAAAAATATTTACTTATGTACACCATTCGATTTCAAAAGATTTCATTAGTTGTCGAAAAAAAATCTTAGATTAATGTAGTTACAAACAACATTGAAATGCAAAACCAATTATTAATTTCAAAATGTAAATGTATATGGGTTAAAAATAAAAGTTTTAAAGTCTGAAAAAAAAAAAAAAAAAAACCCTTTGAGTAACCTGAAGTAACAGGGAATAATAACACGGCAAGAAAACAAATTTGATTTAAAGTCAAAAAAAATTTAGCAATTAAAATAAAAATGCCAAGTGATAACTTAAAATTTTTTTTCAGCATTAATTTAAAAAACAAAGATCCTTTCTTGAAATCGTGATGCTAATTACTTCAAGACAATGAGTAAAAGCATGGGAGCTAAGTCATTAATGACGGCTTCCTTTTTCCCTGTAGGGTTGTTTATTTTACATATCATGGAATGCGTGAAGCAAAATTCAAGCTAGATAAAATAAACAACTTTACAGACACACAATCAATCTAGGAAGCTCATCCTAAGATTGAATACTTTGACCTTGAGGAAAAAAGATGCACAAATATTCGGCACTGTATAATCGCACCTCATTAATTTTACTTTTTTAAAACAAGTAATTGGCGAAAAATTCATAGGGAATCAAAGTACTTCATTTTGCAAGGAAAAAAAAAATTTTTTTCTTCATTTGATCCATTTTCCCTGAATTTTTGTTATTTTTTCAAAATTCCCTGATATTTCCCTGAGTGATAAAGTTCCCTGACTTTTCCCTGATTTTCGAATCGTAACGATGATACATTGATGCCACTGTTAATTTTGGTGGAACAATTGGAAAAGGAATCTACCGGTATTTTTCATCAAATTCGCTTGATCATTTTAAAAGTGTTTTGATCAATCGAAATCTACTTTTGTGTAATAATTTCTAACCGTACTTCGAGATCAATTCAAAATACAAAATTGCTTCTGAATCAATGAAGAAGTGAAAGACCGGTTTCACAGCAAATAGTAGATTTTTGAGAAGCAATGACGAACCATTAATGGCTTTGTTAATTTCGGTCGAACGATTACACAAAGAATCAGCCGGTATTTTTCAAAAATTTAATTTGATGATTTTAAAAACACTTTGGATCAACCAAAATCTACTTTTGGGTAATAATTACTAACCGTACTTCGAAATCAATTCACAATGCGAAATTGCTTCTGAATCAATGAAGAAGTGAAAGACCGGTTTCAAGCAAATAGTAGATTTTTGAGGAGCAATGACGACACATTGATGACTTGGTTAATTTTTGTCGAACAATAAGACAAAGAATCAGCCGGTATTTTTCATTAATTTAATTTGATGATTTTAAAAAGTATTTGGATCAACCAAAATTTATTTTTGGATTATAATTACTAACCGTACTTCGAGATCAATTCACAATGCGAAATTGCTTTTGAATCAATGAAGAAGTGAAAGACCGGTTTCACAGCGAAGAGCAGATTTTTGAGATGCAATGACGACACACTGATAACTTTGTTAATTTTGGTTGAACGATTCGGCAAAGTATCAGCAGGTATTTTTCATTAATTTAATTTAAGGATTTTAAAAATTGCTTTAATCAACCAAAATCTATATTTTTGATTAATAATTACTAACCGTACTACGAGATCAATTCATAACGCGACATTGCTTCTAAAGAAGTGAAAACTGGAATTCACAGCAAATAGTAGATTTTTGAGGAGCAACGAATAGGGATTGCAATACCGGACCAAAAATTCAGTACCGATATTCGGTATTTTTGAAACATAATACCGGAATACCGGTATTAATACCGGTATTTAACATTTCTCAAAATATGCTTGAAAAGGTATTGTTTCGTTGCCCCATTTCGTAATTTTGTACAAAAATTGTATTATTTATGAAAACGTATTGTGAACAAATATAGAATGAAGGAACAAACGTCATAGTAAATATCAATAACAATTCAAAAACATAATGCATCAATTGAATTGTCTCCATGTCCGTAACTCTTTTTAGTACTCAACTTTCCTACAGTTGAAAATGCTCTTTCTGAATTCACGCAAGTCGGTGGTACTGTTAACAATGCGTGATGCACGTCCTCTAGTTGTCTAGAAGTTCTTTATCTTCAAATAATTCGACACCTGCTTGTTATTTTTGAATAAATCCTTTTGTGTGTGTGCGTGTGTTTCTTTTGTATTGGATGTATTATTATTATATTTTTTTTATTCATAGCTAGTTGTAATTTCTTTCCGAGATACGATATTTTTCCAATGTTAATATCATTTTCTGAGCAAGGGAGGTTTGTGGTTGCGTTTTTATAACTCTTTTGGTTTGAAACTTACGATAAACTTCATTAAATTTGATCTTGCTAGTTTCTCTTACCCGTTTTCGTTTCAAAATTATTTATAATTATATAAATATCTGAATTGACTTTACCTCTAAGCAAATTTTCAAACCACTATATAGTTCTAAATCTTATCTTACCAGGTATATAGCCAAAAAGCCAGACAGGATAACAAACCAATACTGGTGACAACAAATTACCATTTGTTATGCTAACAAGAAAAAGCTTTGTCAAAATTTAGTTCAGTTCATACAAAATATTAAAAAAGAAATCATAATATATAACTGAAATTGATGGTTGGAATTAATTGTTCAAATGACAAATGCATTCAAAATTACCCCTCGAAGTTAACTTTTACAACAAAGAAGATAAGGAATCAAGGAAATGAAACAAAAAAAAAAAAAAAAAACGTGGTGCACAAAAGCGCACAAAAATGCGATTCATCTCACCATCTAGTAAGTACAATATCATTTTGCAATCTATCCGCTACTTTTGCCTGATGGTATTCTATTAGTTCGTGCTTTTGAAGCCATAGTTTTATATCAATAGAATTTGTGATGGATTTTGGTTTTGGATCATGGAAAAAGAAATGTACTTTTAAAATACAAGTGGATATTTAATGAGCTTACTTGAAAATTCTTAAATTGAAACTAGTTATTATTTTCAGCCAATACCGGAAATACCAGTATTTTACCTCTACAAATATCGGTAATACGAAATTGTAAAATTGCTCGAAATACCGGTATTCGGTATACCGGTATTGCAATTACTAACAACGATGACACATTGATGCCATTGTTAATTTTGGTGGTCCGATTGGGAAAAGAATCAATCGGTCTTTTTCGTCAAATTAACTTGATCATTTTAAAAACTGTTTTGATCAACCAAAATTAACTTTTGGGTAATAGTTATTAACCGTACTTTGAGATCAATTCACAACGTGAAATTACTTCTGAATCAATGCAGAAGTGAAAAATGGTAGTATTCACTGCAAATAGAAGATTTTCGAATCGTAACGATGCATTGATGCCACCGTAAATTTTGTGGAACGATTGGAAAAAGAATCAACCGGTATTTTTCGTCAAATTCACTTGATCATTTTAAAAACTGTTTTGATCAACCAAAATCTACTTTTGTGTAATAATTGCTAACCGTACTTCGAGATCAGTTCATAATACGAAATTGCTTCTGTATCAATGAAGAAGTGAAAGACCGGTTTCACAGAAAAGAGTAGATTTTTTGAGAAGCTACGACGATACATTGATGCCATTGTTAATTTTGATGGAACGATTGGAAAAATAATCAACAGGTATTTTTCGTCAAATTAACTTGATCATTTTAAAAACTGCTTTTATCAACCAAAATCTATACTTTTGATTAATAATTACTAACCGTACTTCGAGATAAATTCACAATGCAAAATTGCTTCTGAATCAATGAAGAAGTAAAAACTGGGATTTACGCCAAATAGCATATATTAGAGGAGCTACAATGACACATTGATGCCATTGTTAATTTTGGTGGAGCGATTGGAAAAAGAATCAACCGGTATTTTTCGTCAAACTAACTTGATCATTTTAAAAAGTGTTTTGATCAACCAAAATTCACTTTTGGGTAATAATTACTAACCGTACTTCGAGATCAATTCACAATGCGAAATTACTTCTGAATCAATACAAAAATTAAAAATGGTAGTATTCACTGAAAATCAGCCATTATTTCTCCTCAAAATTTAAAAAGAAAAAATAAATAAAATAAAATAGACCAAAATCTACATCTTTGGTTAATAATTATTGACCATAAACGAAGATTTGATGCCTATAAAACGGTTACAATTTCCGAACTTAAGTCAATATTGTTTTTTGAAGCCGATGCTAGTCAACTGAACAAGAAATATTCTTTTTCCATCAGCAAATTTTGTTCATCCGCCAAGTCTACAATTACGCCTTGCCTTTGGAACGACGATTAGCAAAAATTCCTTCGGGGTATCTTCCTAAACATGTTATGAATCTCCATCATTCTTTCATTGCCATCTCCAAAATGTATTGTAATGCTGATGATTAATTCAGTCATTCATTTAAATCTGTCATGCCAGCACTAATTGCCCATCGGCGCAACAATAATATTTTTTCTCCGCGGAACAATATATTTTTCTCTATGTTAGTCAATACTAAGTGCATTAACTAATTTAATATTGTTTATGTCTTCCAGTAGAAATATTTTCAACGCCTCTTACAGCGGGAAAATGGAAAATGCCACTTAGAAATGTAGTCATGCTTATTTTCACGCTTCAAATAAGTATTTAACATCTTTATCATAATTGCCCATATGCGCAACGATGAATTTTTTTCTCTGCGGAACGGTAGTATTTTTCTCTATGTAGCTCAATTCCAAGCGCATCAACTAATTATTTTCCTAGAAACGTTCAATATACATTGTTTATTCCTACGAGTAGCAATATTTTCAAAGCCTCGAAAAGCGTGAAAATGAAAAACATCCATTAGAAATGTAGAAGATTATTTTCACGCTTTGTACTTCAAATAAAAATGTAACATCTTTATCCTAATTGCTCATTGGCGTAACAATAATATTTTTTCTACGCGGAATGGTAATATTTTTCTCTATGTTACTCAATTCCAAGTGCATCAACTAATTATTTTTGTAGAAATGTTCAATATATTGTTTATTCCTACCAGCAGAAATATTTTTAAAGCCCCTAAAAGCGTGAAAAATGGAAAGTACGCCTCAGAAATATAATCAAGCTTATTTTCACGCTTTGTACTTCAAATAAAAATTTAATATCTTTATCCTAATTGCCTATCGGTACAACAATAATACCTTTTCTCCGCGGGACGGTAGTATTTTTCTCTATGTTACTCAATTCCAAGTGAATTAACTAATTATTTTCATAGAAATGTTAAATATTGCCTATTCCTACCAGCAGAAATAATTCCAACGCCTCAAAAGAAATGTAGTCAAACTCATTTTCAAGGCTATGAAATCGGAGGAAAAATGTCCGACTCTAACTCCGGGAATTTTAGAGTCATCGACTCAAACTCCGACTCCGACTAATTTCCCCAAAATCAGCTCGACTCTGACTCCGCAAAGCACAGGCAGAGTTGCGGACTTCGAGGAAAAAGGACCGTTTGTGGTGTTCTTTTCTTGGAATTTTTGAAAACTTTACGTATACTTAAATTGTCAATTCTTACCCAGAAAAGTTATTTTGTCCTTTTTAGTGCATTATGAAAAGTTCTTAGTCTTTTTTTTTTTTTTGAATTCTGTTATTAAAGACTAAATTCCACCATAATTTGATTTACGGGTTGATTTAAAATAAATTGCATATAAAATACGAAATTGGTAATTTATTACAAAATTGGCATAAAATTCCTATCCTGACACTTGTATTTTTCACGAATTTATATATCTTAATTCAGTAAAAGTCTGCGCCCCCCCCCCCCCCTCATGAGAAGGTCAAATTTCTGTTTTGAAAATTCCTTTTTCAAATAAAAAAATCGACAGTATAAAAAGTCGTTTCGGTTTTGAACGGATCACATTGTTTCCCATATAATTAGGGAAATCACATAAAATGGTTTTGTATTCTCAGTACTGTGAAACAAATACAGATGCAATGACAATCCCATAACCGTTCAATCGTTCTAAAATATAAAACTAGTTTTTTTTTCCCCAACGTATTTATTCGTTCGAAAAATTCCCCACTTTTACAACAGAGACCCAATTGGTAGAATCAAAGCAATAATAATGGAGGAGAAACAATTTTTCAGAAAGATAATCAAATTATGAGGTAATCCTTTCTTACTTGGGGGAGGGACATCTGCATCGCATTGGCATGTAGAGCAGTCCCAACTGCACTTTATGCAATGAAGATACCTTTGTAAGTTGACCACTTGCGGTGCAGTACTTTGGTGGTCAACTTAGACAGGTGGTCAACTTATAGAGGGTAGTAATGAAAACTTTTTTTTTCTTTTCTTTTCTTATCCCATGCATTCATTTTTCAACTAATTGGAATACTTTAAACTCACTTTCATTGTTTAACATTACTTTAAAACAATAAGGAAAAATTTTGTTTGAATATTTTTAGAGATTATTTACCAGAATAACGTGTAAAGTATCACACAAATTTAAAATTTCTGTAAATTGATCAAAAAAATTTTCTTTTGTTCTTTTTTTGTCTCATTGCTCATGAAAAACTACTTACTTGATATTAACAATTCCTAAAAATTCATAACAAGTCCAAAGAGTCTCAAATTCTTCATTTGATTTTTTCTTGTACATTTGTAACCGTGGTAATAACAAAATAACTTCTTATTGAAGTTAGGCGCATTTTCTGGGACTTAACATTAGCCCAATGTGGGATGGAAATATAAATATTCATAGGTTTTTTCTTAAATGTCTAGTTGCTAGTTTGAGGCATAACTGATTAAACTTTTAGTACAATCTAATGCTTTTGCCAAGTGGTCAACTTAAAGAGGGTTTTTTACAATGCTCCAAACCAAAGCTGGTGTATATTAGTGGTCAAGATAGAGAGGTGGTCAAGTTACAAAGGCTTTCCTTCATTATGCAAGATAGGACTAATTCCGTTCCTGACAAAAGCGGTCAACTTAGACAGGTGGTCAACTTACAAATGTGGTCAACTTAACAGGTTTTACTGTATAGAGATGGATAAAGAACATATAGTCAATTGCTCTTCTTTGAACGAAGAAAATTTATATTTGTGACCGATATTGGCGAGTCAGGGAAATGATGTTGTAGAAATTTAGTGACTGAATTATTTTGTATTTCATGTATTTATACGTAATTTTTCTATTTTGAATTGTTGTACATTTCTTTATTGTTTTGTTGTCGATAGTTTTACTGTTTAATACATTTAAAAAAAATTATCAAAGTTTCTTTAATTCAATTTTTAGCTCCAATCTCATGTATCTGCGATACATGAAAGGCAATGATGCAAAATCAAGTGCTTTTGCAAAAAAAAAAAAAAAAAAAACCTTGGGGGAGGGGGGGGGGGGTGGCAGAATAGTGGAGAAGTCATAGGTGGGACACACGAGAGGTCTTGAAAGAACTTCTCTCAGTTTTATAATTTTTTCTATAAGTTATCTAAGCATTTACATTACCTACGAGAAGCTGCGAATTTCACTGGCAAAAAGTTTTTAAAAAAGCATAAAAAGCATATCAAATGAAATATTTTTGTGTGAAACTACAAATTTATAATTTAATTGCACAAAAATTTCATTTGTAAAAAGTTTTAAAAATATCGTACCTTTGAGCCATGATGAGCGAAGAAATTTCTTGAATTTTAACGAAAGCTAAGGGAGGAGAAATTCAAAGTTTCTCTTCTTTGTCTTAATGATGGCTGAAAGAGATCTTCATCGTCTGCCCATCACTCGGATCAAAATTGATCTGTCAGAACTGGAGCCATTCCGAAGCGTATTAAAAGAGCGCTTCAGTCTGTTGGTCCGTTGGCGCCATCTCCTCCAAACAGGATTGGAAGAAGTGAGCGCGCATGCGTGGGTCTCTGCTCTCTGAATCTTCCGATAGTCATCCATTCGTTTAATAACTGCCTTGCTATCTTCCATTAAATAGTGACGATGATGAAGTAATGAGGATACTTTTATTTAGTAAAGAAAAAAAAAAAAAACAAGTTTGTTTCTATCAGTTGTTAACAATCTGGAATTATAGAATCATTCATTATAACAGAAGCATGCAGCTGTTGCCAACATTTTTGGGCAAAAAAAAAAAAAAAAAGAAAAAAACCTAAATTCGTTTCTGACAAATTAAAAGTTATCAAGAATTGCATCCAGGTGTTCCTTCTATGTTTCTAAAAGTTGCAATGTTACGGAAATTTCACTTTACCTTTAAATCTTTGCTCGTTTAAAGTCTTTAATCAACTTAGTTTATCTTTTGAAGACTTCGCAGGAACCAACTAATATTTATCGTCTGCAGCATTGATCATTTAAAATTACTTTATACTTTTTTAGCTGTAATGTTTTTAGTGGAAACCCTTGGTCAGGAGCGCAAAAATCAAATTCTCAATTTGCCGGAAGAAATTTCAGTTTTACCGAATGATAAAATACGAGCATATCATGCATAAAATCTAATGATAAGAAACACTAGGTATCTTTTGAAACAATTTTAAAAAATTCGAAAAAGAAAAAAAGAATCTCCTTGTTGCAATATTGTCTCCAAATTTGCCTTATCAGCAGCAAAACTTGCCTAATAAGAAATTTTCGGAAGGTCACAGAACCCCCTACCCTTAGTTTTGTTTTTTTTTTTCGTTTGTTGTCAAAATTTATTAGTTTATTATATTCTATTTTAAAAGAAACATTAACATATGCAAAATTGATTGATAACAAATATTCTCAATGCAATTTGAATGAAATGGATTTTTCTTGACGACGTAATTAACTTTTTGGCAGATATTTTGCATTTCAAAGCAACTTTTGGAGGAATTTTCGTATCTTGGAACAGGCCAATCTGATATTTTATCAATTATCACATAATCTGATAAAATATCAGGTCCCCCCATTTAAGTTCTTCTGTCTCATCAGTTGTGTCAAATTATTTTAAATATTTTTTCTATGCTTTTACACATACACTTTTTTTTCATTTCTCTTCATACTTCATATCTCAGAATCCATACGGCCTATTGCTGCAGATTTATGGGTACCTAGAGCCTCATTTAATAATTATAATTTACTCTGGAAGAATCCGGATAACTAGAACTTACTGAAATATGTCACCTAACAATTTGAAAAAAATATTTTGTATACAGTTTTTAAAATTATTATTGATTTAGGTCTTTATAATAGTAATTTGCGATTAATTTCACATCCAGATTTTATTAAGAATTTTTTACAGCTTGATTGAACTTTTAAGATGCCATGAAGACAATTTCTCCCAGTCTGCCCCCCCCCCCCCCCCCGCCGCTCTCTTATAAATGACGGGTCTAGTCACACTATGAAATTTTTTGTTCAGGTTATTAATCGTACTGTGTTGCACACCTTGATATTGAGTCTCAGTTTGCACTGTCTTATATCCTGTCCTATCATTTTCCTGCCCTCCTTTAATAGAGTAGCAGTGCTTTGTACCCTTCTCACTTAGGTAAATGAAAATATAATGTTGAAACCACCTTGATCAAAGTTGCTTTACAAAGGGTCAAGGTGACTTTGGCTGCCCTTAAATGAATTGAACGATTAGTTATCGATGATGTTAATCGATTATTTATTCTTCATGCAGCCTTGACCTTGAAATCCATGTTTCCCACGGTCAAACTAATTCGATTAGAATTTTCCACGAACACAACTCTTGCAATTTTTTTTACACCTGAGTTTCAGCGCTGTATGCGCTTTAGCAATTAATCACACGTTTCCGGCTACTATGAATTAATATAAAAAATTTTTTAAACTAATTATTGAAAATAGCATCTTTATTAATTTTTTCTTCTTACTGACTTTGTTCATATATCTTTCATTTTGTATAGTTGAGTTTTAATTTGTGTAATAATCTTTCTCATAAACCAACTTTTATTTATGTATGCTCTTGCGTTGGAAATAACGGAGCCTAGCCTACAACCAGAAATGTACAACACATTAGCAGTTTTCATTCGGCACTACATAGGGAAAATGCTAGAATAAATTTATTAGAGAATACTCCAAAAATGCTTTAAACTATGAGTTTTTTTTTTAAAGAGTTAACAGAATACAAATTAAAATAACTCTTGAAGGTAAATAAAACTAAAACTATTAAAATAACGAAAATATTTATTCATGTCGCCTAAAAATATCATTAAAAGTTTTTAATTAATTAAAATAAATTTATTTACCCTTCGAGACCATTAGCTTCACTATGTAGTATTGAAGTTTGTGGTTTCTTCTAAAAATGAAAAAGAACAGTATTATATATATATATATATTTTACAATACCTTTTTTTGCTGACATTAAGATTCTGATGGCTCAATAACTTGAAGAAAAAAAAATGTCTACATATAACTCATAAATTTTAAAGTTCGAAATTTATTAAATAAACTTTAATTTAGAAGAACCTCATATATTGTTCTTATTATTTTCTATTTTGTTGTACATTTCATATTTTTATTTTTGACAGGTGTTTTATTTTTATTTAAAAGTTTAGGGGATGACAGTGAGGTGAAAAATATAAAATTCAAGAAATTTGGAAACTGATTCTATACGAAAAATTTTAAGGTGGATTTGCAATGCAACTTCAGCATATAATCTTTTGTGACGCAAACATTTTCATTGCTATTTAAAGTTTTTGAAATAATTTAAATAAAGGAGACTTAAAATTTTATCTCACTGTACCCCAAGTGTGAAGTACAGTGAGACAGCATACGAGGCACAGAGAGACCGCATATAGGGTTGAATGAAGCATAATATGATCAACGTTTAAAATCAAAATTAAATCACAATAATAAAAAAAAAACATTCAAATTTATTCGTTCACCTAAAAACAAATAAAATTTTCAAATCACAAAAAAGATTGATTCGGCTTTATATCATTTTTTTTCGTAGGAGCTGTTAACAACAATTTAATATTTTTATCCTTAACGGATACAACATTTGGTACAGATGGTGAAATAAAAATGTTCAAAATGTTTTTACTTTTGCGAAAAAAGCCAATGTACAAGTCCCTATTGTTATCAGTTGCCTTTAAAACATTTCCAACATAAAACTATTTCTGTTTGATGCCAAATTCTGTGCAAACAAAGTCTCCTTCAAATATCTCACGATCTAGCTCTTCAAACCCAGAAGGTAGATTTTTGCACCTGTTCATATAATCTTATAAAATATCTGATCCACCATTTAATTTTTTCCACCTCGTCAATGGGGTCGCTTCCAAAATTTTAAAAGTATTTTTTTCTGAAAGAGCATGCTTAAAAACATAGGGTCTGACCATTTTTTAAATAATTTTTTTAAGTTTAATATTTAAAAAAAAATACTTAAATCGGTGCGCTTATATTGTTTACGCTTCTGTCGTGTGACATCACAAATAATGAAATGCCATTCAGTGTTGCCAGTCACAGAACGAAATATTTAATTCGCATCTTTACTCACGTGTATTGGCAACGATATGGTTGATAGCAAGCGTAGAGGGGAATATTTTATTCGCTTCTTAACGGGAGCGCGGAACCGTGATAGAAAGATGCGCCAAATTGCATCATTTGTGACGTCATAAAGACCACGCCTTGTTTTCAAAATCGACATTTAAAAAAATTAATTTAAAAATAACTGTTGGTTAAATGAAAGTATTTTCTGGGTCCATGTTATTTTTTTTTTACTCATTCTATCAATTTCAGTGACTAAAAGTAGTACTTTTGACAGAAGGAAACAACCCCATTGTGACAAATTTTTTAAAACATTTTTTCTATATTTTTGACATTTTTTCCCCATTTCTCAGGTTTTTGTGTTTTCTTCTGAAATTTTTGCAATGGTACTTTTATCCTTTTTATTCTCTTTCTTCATTTTTTAACCGTTTCTCTATTTAATCTTCAGAGATCCTCTAAAACTCTAAGAATCTAAAAAAAAACTCACTGCTACACTAGAGCAAGAAAGCCATTTTGCATCAGTTTTATTTATATTATACAGATTATTATGATCTACCTTATCTGAAATGTCTCTTGAAATAAGAAGGTTAGTTACAAATGAATTTCTCATGGAATCGTCAAAAAGCCTATTTTCGTCTTACGTGATTTAATTCGCATTTTTGATGAGGTAAAGTAAATAAACATCAAGTTGAAAACTCTTAGATCATAAAATAAATTTAAAAATCATCTCTTTCGAATCAGAATTCAAGATGGGACACAGTGTGAGTCTCACCCTGCCCCAACTACGACTGTCTCACTGTAGCCAATGGGGTCGTTTACAAAATTTTAAAAGTGTTTTTTTCTGAAAGAACATGCTTAAAAACATAGGATCGAACTAACCATTTTTTAAATAATTTGCTTAAGTTTAAAATTTTTAAAAAATTACTGAAATCGATGATCTTTCAGTGTTTACATTTCTTGCCGATGACATCACAAATGATGAAATGCCATTCTGTGTTACCATTCACAGTGCAAAATATTTAATTCGCATCTTTACTCACTTATATTGGCAACGATATGATTGGTAGCAAGCGTAGAGTGCAAGTTTGATTCGCTGCTTGATTATCATAACGTGGAAACGCGGTACAAAGATGCGCCAAAGAGCATCATTTGTGACGTCATCAAGACCACGCTTTGTTTGAAAAATCGGACAGTTTAAAAAATTATCTAAAAAATATCTGTTGGGAAAATGAAAGAGTTTTCTGGGTCCCTGTTTTTTTTTTTTTTTTTTTTTTTTTGCTTATTCTATCAATTTCAGTAGTGACAAAAAGTACTACTTTTGACTGGAGGAAACAACCCCATTCTGCCTTTTCTACTTATTTAACATTTTAAGGGGTTCGTTCCTAACTGTTTTTAATGATAATTAGCTACATGGTAAAACAATGAAAGTGATCAAACGGCGAATTTTTATTCACATAAGAAAAGATTATAAATCAATGCATGCGAGAGTCAAAAAAAAAAAAAAAAAAAAAAACATTGGTTGCCTGAAATCAGAAAAATAACGATCATTTGATTGCAAACTCAAGCAACAACTTCATATTCCAGAACCCACACGGCCAACTGCTGCAGATTCATGGGTACCTGGCATGATTTTCCTACTATTATTAAAAAATCTAAAAATTTACTTTGTCTCACTGTACAATAAGTCTCACTATGCCCCGCAATCCCCTACTCGCTATTTTATTTTTCATTAGGTATAGTTCTTGAACTTATTTTTGAATAATTATAGCGAAATATTTCGAACTCAAAAATATTAACTTACTCTCGGGGAATCTATAGGTAACTAGAACTTACTAAAATATGTCACCTAATAATTCGGAAAAAATATCTTTGATATTAAAAATTATTGTTAATTTCAATTTATGTAATAAATTTGCAGTAATTATTATTTTTACTGAATTAGTCAGTGAAAATAATAACGAAAGAATACAGAGCCAAAACTTGATAATTAGTGCCTCTAAACCAATGATATACGGGGAAGTAAGCTTGCTTAGTTCTGAGGGGCTGAGTTTTTGTTAGCATATAATCCATCATTTTAAATATCCTAGATACGTAGAGCTTATATCAATCAATGTTAAAGATTCTTCACCGAAAACTAACCATCAGTTTAGATGAAATCTGATTGTAAAAATTTATTAATACAAATACGAAACAGACAACAAGTTCTGTTCCCAACGAAACTCTGAACTTTTTTTAATTTTTAAACTATTCCCTTCATTCCTAATACTCGTAAAGACCGCGCTTCCAGCAAACTGTTTCAAATACGTACAATCTTATTCAGGTATTAAGCATCCTGATTTAATGATTTTCCTGGTATTTAAATAGCTCTATAAATATGACCTTTAATTGAGGCAATGAGAAGCAAAGGGATGTAAGTGGACTATTTAAAACTTCGAGTAAATCGCGTTTTAAAATTCAGATCATAGGTGGACTTTCATTAAAAAAAAATTCTAAATTATGCTGTACAGCATCACCTATTAGGGCTACTATAGAACTATCTCTTGCCCCAAGACTGAGGAGAGGTCCACCTACCCTTTTTACTGGTTCTCTCCAAATTTTTAACTTCGTCACTTACATCTCTTTGCTTCTCACTTCCTCAATTGAAGCGTTTGTTTCACAAACCAATCAAGTGACAAAACTGCTAAAATTTTAGGAAAACATCTTTTATGCATTAAATTATTCAATGATGATTACAACATTGTTTCTTGAAAGAAATATGCCTAAATATGTATCCTGTTTAGTTTAAAACATTGCAAACCTTATTGAAAAATTTTAATACGAAGGTAAAACTGCCTTTTCAAAATTTTAGAGCTTGTCGCTTGACTGGTTTTTGAAATAAGCGGTTCAATTGTGCTCTTCAACCCAAATATTTAGCCACTTAACATCTTCCATTCTAACGCACTTAAACTATCGAATCATATATCCTCTGACTCTGTTTCATAAATATTTTTATACTCACCCTGATTAAAACAATTTTATTCGAACTTCGTCACATGAGAACATATGTCAAAATACAAATAACAAAGCTTTTCTTGCAAGCATTAAACGTTGGCACAGAACAATCCCAGCAAAATGAAAAACCAATTTTGTTTTTAGAAACTACAAAAAACAATTCAACAAATAAAAACTTGTCTACATAACCGTTACACAAAACTTGCCCTTGAGATGTGAGATCTACTCTATTTCTCTTTGCTGCCAATGATGCCTACGAAATGGCAAAGAACTGCTAAATTAACGAAGCATAACCGAAGAGATTACAGTAGACGATAATATTCAAAACTGTTCCTCTTCCTACTAAAAAGAAGAAGGAATGGCAACATTGAAAAGAAATGGAATTACTCATTTCCTGCATCATTTTCACCTCTCTAAAAGAGATAGTTATGAAGATTGTTTGGGCAGTTGAAGCTTGAAAAAGCAAAAGAAAAGTAACCTCACCCGTAAATTATGGTCTGTTTTTATAAATATGAAGTCGTTTGGAGATAAATAGATGTAAATGTTTTCATGTGCCGTGAATAAGTATGCACAGAGTTTCCGAAGAGTTATTTTTCTCCCTTTCATGAGTTTTCAACAGATATTTCGAATATTAATGGAGAAACTTGAAAATGCTGTTCGACTGGCGTATTTCAAATTGTTGCACGTTTTATGCGTATAAATAATTCATGAGAGTTACGGATATGATACATTAAAATAATTGTGATTTACATGAGCAAAAACTGCAGAAATATTTACTGCATAAGTGAAATAGATATTTTAAAAGGAGATTTATCAATGGGTTGGCATTTAATTGTCTGCTAGAAAATAGAACTAAAAAGAAAAAGAACTTCAAAAATTTGACGTTTATGATTGTCTAAGCTTTGTTTCTTTACAAATTTAAATTAGCACATTTTTCCCTATAAATTTCCTAGTCTATTGCTATTCAAGTTGCATCGATATTTAAAATTCGAAATAAATAAACGGAATAAAAATTTAATTAAAATAAGGAATTTTTGATAAGTACTGTATAATTCTTTTCCGCAATGATTAGTTTCCATTTAAGTTCAACATCAGTCAATGAATTTTATTTCCACACTTAAATTTTAACTTATGAAGTACAGGCGTTTCTCGTATAACACGGTAGTTGTACAACACGGTTTCCATTATCACACGGTACTAAATTTGCGATTATTATAACACGGTTTCGATATTACATGATACGAAACTTGAATTTATTACTTCATGGTTTTGATATAACACGAAAGTTATGTTTAAAAAAGGTGGAATTTCATTTTTGTTCATTCTTGTAATACATTCTGTTAATGTTTGATAATAACTCTAGTAAGTTTTTACTCTGTTTTTATGAATCTGGGTTTCGATATAACACGGTAAAAATCTTTTGCTTCACATTATTTCTAAGTCTCGTATAACACGGGTTCCATACAACACGATACATATTAACATGATTTTGAATATGTACATGATTAATTAAAGTAAAAAATAAGCTAAAAAGTTGATTTTAAAAAAGTCTCGTATAGCACGGCATACTACATGGAACGAATTAACCGTGTTATACGAGGGACGTCTATGTTTCGGAAGCAAATTCTCGTTTTTAGTTATTTTTTCTAATTCAAATCACAGAAAGAATCATCGTTTAAATAGATGTAAAATAATGGCTTCAAACTTGGATTAAAAGTGCGTGTGTATGCGTGTATTTTTCAATAAAAATAATTTGAATATTGGGATACTTTATTGATTTTCCCATAGATCACTGTATAAATTAACAAACTTAATTTTGAATTTCAAGAGTTTTCTTTATCGACTGGTAAATATAAGATTGGCGGGGGGAGAACTTTGAAGACAAAAATAGTTCTTTTAATACTGACAAAATAAAATGTTTTTGCAAGTTTTTAAACTAAATTTAAAAAATTAGTTTTAAAGTACAGCGTAACCTCGTTTTAATGATTGCCAAGAGACTGAAAATTTTTATCATTGAATCAGGATATCGTTAAATCGAGAAGCATAGACAGTCAATGCAGTCAAATCCGGACCAGTGAAATATATTATTAAATTGAGGAAATCGTTAAATCGAAGTTATATTGTGTTAAAAATTTTGTAAATAATTAATGATCATAATTAAATCGTTAATTAAAAATAACAAATTGAATAAATTATTTCAAACTCTAATAAAAACCCAGAGAAAAACAGTCTGAAAAAGTAACATGGTAATTTGCCATTTTTAAGAAATACTACACCATTTTCATGAGGGGGAAAAGAGCGGGAATTTCTATACTGTATTTATAACTCGATTTCCTATTGTTTGAAAATCCTTTGGTTAACATATCATCCTTAAAAGTGAAGTACAACAAAACTCAGCATTATTTGAAGTCTCAGATTTACCTCTGATGGTAAATGTTTAAATAATGACCATTGAAGAACTGCAAAAGAGCAAAACAAACGTGAAAGCGAAGAATAAGTGAGTACAAATACAAATCTTACCCACCAATTGGATTTTAATTTCGGTACATTAGCACGACATTCCAAACACACGCAAGCAAATTTACTTTCCGAATAAAAGAGAAAAGGTGGTTATTTAAATTCCATCACCCCCACTTGATGCGTTTCGCACTTAAGATAAAATGCAGGAGAAGAATGTTTTATTTTTAGAAGGGTCAGTAAACTTCAAGCAAAGGGATTGCCGATAAAAAAAAAGTATAAATGGCGGCGATTGTCCTTTGATTTGTTTTGTGAAGTTCAAGTTGTTTTGCTTGATTTTGTTACTTTAGCTAGATGAGTGATGTTGAACATTGACATTTTATCTCTCACAACGGATGCACAATGTTGCCCCACCCATATTCATAATAAATAAATAAAATAAATTATAAAAATTAAAAAAAAATATTAAAAAAAACTAAAGGATAGAAATAACAAAAATTAAATAAATGAAAATAAATTTATTTAGAAATTGATGAATGTTAAAAATAAAAAAAAAAACTTTAATTAGCAGGTTCCCAATGTTTCCACATCCATATTAATAAAAATGTATAAGAGTAAAATGTATTTTCCGATACTTTAATATAAAATGCACATCATTCTTAGCCTACTTTCCCATAAAAGTTTAAAGAAAGATGAAAAAACTTGACAGAAGGCTTGATGCATCTTAAAAATATTGCTAAAAATATAAAAAAGTGAAAGACAAATAAAAAAATTTAAAAAATATCAAAAAATTAAAAACTTGCAAGTAGGATTTTGAGATGGGAAAATGTGTGTTTGTCACTCTGTCTGCTCCCCCCCCCTCCCCAGTAAATTTTGAGTTTGATTTGAAACTTTTTTTTTATTGTTGTTGTTGTTCAAAAAATCTCAGCGAGGACACCTCATTCCCATATACCTTTTTTCGATTTGAGCAATTTTTCGTTCAATTTTGAACAGTTCTAAAAAACTTAACATTAGTGCCTACGACAAAAGTTACGGTAAACATAGATCCCGAAAGGTGGATCTGCTTCAAGCAATCTTTGTTTGAAATAATTCTTGAAGAGACACGTAAACAAAAAAAAAAAATAATTATAATAATAATTTTTTTGAACCATTTAAAAACTGCAAACGAATTTATTTTTGATGAAAAATACTTAGTCAGGTGGCCTTTTATTATTTTTTTCGTGAATGTTTTTTTTATTTTTTTAATTTTTAGAAACGAAAAAAAAAAGAGAGAGAAAAAAAAGAAAGAACAAGTCGCTTTATTTTTCTACCTGAAAGAGAGAGCTGAAAACGATACTGGTATTAGATAAAAGTTATTTATTTTGAGGTCTTAATGTTTCCGTTTTTTCCTTTTTTTCTGTGAAAAACTTCTTTTTTTTTGAACAGAAAAGCTGCTTTATGTTGTTGAAAAGGTGCTTTAACTTCGTTTGTTTATTTATGTTTCAATTATTCAGATTCTTAATAGTAGTTTTGTTCTTTAATTTGACTCATGCGGAGTTGTGTGCTAAATATCTACAAAATATCTACATTTAATGTGGTCCAAGTTGAAACTTTCAACAATAATCGAAAAGGCAGAATCGAAGACATTAAGACAGAGAGTGTAACTTAAGAAATAGTCTTTTAAAAACAAAAATAAGATACCATCGTCACCAATATATTGCGAATCAGTCCGATATGAAAGACATAGGGAATTCTAGTGATTGCATGATAAAAAATTTTCAAAATCAAATAAAATCAGCGAAATGTATAAAGTCGTCCAAGAAATAACCAAGCTCATTCAACACTAAACATATCGAAGGAGGAGAAGCTTCAAAGATAACCGACATACCAGTTAAGCAATCAATTGAATTCTTGTGGATGCCCATTTTCCAATTATATTGCGTGTTAGGTGTTAAGGTTAAGCATCTGGGAAATGAAAATTGCAGGTCTCGCTTGTTTCACTTCTTGTTCGAGTGCTTTAATATTATAGTTTTTTTTTTTTTTTTCATTCTTTCATTTTAAAACATGAGAAAAAGACGACCTTCCTTACACGCTCGTGCGATTATGCTTCACAATTAGCAGCTTGTTTCAATTCTTCTTCTCGTAAATGAATAACCGGACTTAGCCACCACCTCCTACATAGAAAGCCCTATCACTGGTTTCGTCACGTGACCGAAAAAGGCTGACTCAGAGGAAATTTCCCGATGAAAATCACTTTAGTTTATGTCTCTTAATATACTAAAGCTATTATTTTGAGAAAAATAGTTCACCAAACATATTAACATTCATCAAAGCAGAAATCAAAAGTTTATTTTCCAAGTTAACGCTCTTTTAACTTCATTTTACCAAAAAGGAAGTATTGTATACGCAAAAAAAAAATTCGCTCAGAAATCGGCCTTAATTTTCATTTTTCTTGCCCCCAAATGAATATTGAGTTTTTTTCTACCCGACCACCCGTGGATATATGCCTGAGAACGTATAGTCACCCGAAATATCCATTTTGACGATACACGAGTTAATTACTACGAGTTTTCTCGTGACGTCTGTATGTACGTATGTATGTGCGTATGTGTGTATGTGCGTATGTATCTCGCATAACTCAAGAACGTTATGTCCTAGAAAGTTGAAATTTAGTACGTAGACTCCTAGTTGGGTCTAGTTTAGCACCTTCCTTTTTGGTTGCATTAGGATGCTACAAAAGCGGTCTTTTACACCTTTTTGGGGGGGGGGGGAATCATTGTTAATTTCAATGCAAACTCAATTAGTGTTATAATGTGGCAAACTGTTGACAATAATCACCAAGTTTTGGTCGCCAACTTGGCCACGAATTTGGCGTTTTTGTTTTTAATTTGGTTTTCATTTGACCACTATTGGCGATATTTAGAGAGTTAACCATTGAATCACTTTAAAATTGCAAATATTGGGAAAATTAATCTGTATAAAACGTTTTTACTTTCTTCTATATCTAATATATAGAAGAAAGTATTGGTTTCGTGCAAATTTTCGAATTTCGAATTTTGACGGATTCGAACGTTTTGAGGTGTGCTGAGTCCATTTCGACTATTTTTGGAAAATGTCTGTCTGTGTGTGTGTGTGTGTGTGTGTATGTGTGTGTATGTGTGTGTGTGTCACGTCTGTGTGTGACCAGTTTTTTGTGGCCGCTCTACAGCAAAAACTACTGCATGAAATCGAACGAAATTTGGTACACATATGTGCCCCTATGTGAACTTGTGCCCATTGGTTTTTGGCGCGAATTCCTCCGAGGGGGATGGAGCAATGGGACGTTTTTTGAGTTACGCGTGCTTGCTATTCCTCAGGAAGTAACTGGCGGAATCAAACAAAATTTGGTCTATATGTTGTCCCTAACAGGAGCAGGTGTTGATTCAATTTTGGTGTCAATAGCTTAAACGGGGGTTGAGTTATAGAACGTTTTTTGTCGTCAATTGTGACTGCTGTATCTTAAGAAATAACGAACGGAATCAAACAAAATTTTTTTGACAAGTAGCCCTTAGTGGGTATAAGAGCTAATTTTATTTTGGTGTCAACAGCTAAAAAGGGGGTAGCGCAATCGCTCGTTCTTTTTTTCCATTGTGAGTGCCCTATCTCAAGAAGTAATGCTACGTTCTGGTTGAAATTTGGAATATATGTGAATCCATACGTTAAACAGACTTTGGTTCAATTTTGACTCCAATCGCTCCAAGAGGTGTTGATTTTTTTTTTTTTTTTTTTTTTTTTTTTTTTTTTTTTTTTTTTTTGCGAATAAAAATAGTTTTATTAATGCAACAATAAGAAAGATAAATCGTAATCGATTGTCGTCTGCGTATTTCTCGTGATTTTAATTGTATGAAAATGATCGGAAATATTATCTCAATGATTTAAAATTTTTAACTGTTGCCATCTTATGTTTGTTAATAAATAAAATATTTGTAATTAATTCAAGTAAGGCTTTTAAAGTAACTTTCAATTTTCGCTCTTTGCTTTTACAATATTTCAGACATTGGGATGGTCGTCAAGTTTTTGCATGTGTAATTTTGTTTTTGTTAGGAATATTGTTTCGTCGTCAAGCATTTCGAGAGGGATCAGAAAAAGGAAAAATATAGAAGAAAGTTTCGTGATGGCGTAAGTCACGTGATGCACATCAGCTCGTTTTTCTTAAAATTGAGAATTAAGAAAGAACGTAGGGAATAACAAGATTACAGTAACCAAAATTTTCAATACATTGTATCATATCCGCATGAATTTTAAAGACTCTTATTAGATTCGAAAAATAATGTCTTAATTATCAATATTATAATGAAGTAAACATAAATGAAAAATTTAAATTTTAACTATTATAGACCCATATTTAAACAAGAACGACATACTTTAAATTTTCCACCCACTATCGTAGAAAGCGTTCACGTGCGCAATGGCTATCACAATAAAGCATTCTAAAAATGTATAATTGAATATGAAATGCGTTCTGCATAGATATGGAAATATACATAGGAATTATGTAAATCAAGCGCCGCTATCTGCAACATAATGTAATCAAATGAATATTTTTGCGAAACAGAAAACAATTTTTTAAAAAATGTCAGTTGTGAGTGAAATATCATCTTTTTGTTTACTTTCCTTTGCGACATAAGTTTCATCTTTCACAATCAATTAAAACAAATTTTTAGCTTTATTCTTACAAATTTTCGTGAAGTTAGCAGCTGCATTCTACTAAAACTATTTAAATTTAGTGATCAGAATTTCTTTTATGCAAAACGTAAAAAAATATCTAAAATATTAAAGTTCTGTAAATATTTCTTCCATTGCAACAATGCAATTTGCGAGAAAGAACGAGCCATTGATGGCTTGAAAAAGAAAACAAAATTTCTTACGTTATGCTGTAAATTATATCCATTATTGGTTATTGAAGTTCAAAGATTTTCAATTTTATTTTATTCTTCATTATAGTGTAATAGTACAAAAATGATTTTATATTTGCATTATTAATTTAACTACATATAAAAAGGAGTTTTACTAAATGCAGAGTGAACTCTGCTGTCAGTAGCATCAGTGGAAAAAATGGCAAAGAATTCGAAACTTAATTTGAAATTGGCTCTCGCGTTGGTTAGTGATGAGAGCGCTAAACAGATAAATTAGGATTTTTGAGTCGCCCGGTTTCTAGTACGTCATCGCTCATTTAAGGTAACCACTGATGAGGCCTTCTTGTAGGTAGTGATGACTTAGCAGGCTTGAGGAGTAGAGTGGTTCGAAAAAATCGATTTTTTATTAAATTTCGGAATCGTATTACCACTGAAAAATTGTAGTTTGGTAATCTCAATTGGGGAAAATTTTTTAAAAATTTTCTCCCCCATTGAGTTGATATCTTCATTTTGCGCATGAGGCTGATCGTTTGAAAAAATATGTAAAAAATTGAAATCCTCAGAAAATAGTATTTTTTTTCATACTGCAACAGCTTTAAATTGTCAGAAATAGCGCAGTTCGAACCTAAAAAATATTTTATTGCTTTAATATACGAACTTTATTTCGAGCATATGCCTTAGATTGCGTTTAAAATTTCAGGAGATTTCAGTCCAAATTAAAGCATATGCGCAAACGAAAGGTTTTATATAAAAGCTGTAAAATACTTTTTTAGGTTCAAAGTACGACATATACTGACAATTTTTGGCTGTTGCCTTACAAAAAAAAAAAAATAGATTTATTATTTTTTGATAAATTAAATTTTTAGTACAATGTTTCAACCTTTCAATCTCATCCGCGAAATGAAGATGTCAATTTAGATTTTTTTCCCCCTCAATTGAGGATACTAAACTACAACTTTTGAGAGATAATGCGATTCGAAAATTAAAAAAACTCCTTTTTTGACATTTTCTGTATCTTTCAGATGGCCAGGAGAGCCCCAATGGTAGGTGACGGAAGGTCACTGTGACATGTCACCTTTCTAAAATTTCCTTATTCGGCAAATTTTGTCTGGCGATTCGGCAAGATTATCATCGTTCGGCGAAATTTGAAGTTCTGTTCGACAAAATTATCATCATTCGGCGAACTTTGATGTTCCATTCAGTAAATTGAGACTTCCCGCCCTCACTACACTGCAGGGGTGCCCACTCCCCTAAGGGCGAGGGCGCATCCCTCCTCAATATCGCCGCCATAACCCTCCCTAGGAGGGCACCCCTACTACACTGTAAAAACGATTCAGAAACGTTCCTGGAAAGTAGTAGGCAGCTAATATGCCCAATTTCTGCCAGTAACATACCTCGCAAAAACCAGGAACATTTTCCGTTAAAAGTCAGTAACCTTTTTGAAGAATTGGGAAATATCCCCTATTAAGGCCAGTCATGTCTCTGGAACCTTCTAGGAAAATTGAGTTTAATGTAATTGATTAGAACCTTCCTAATTTACCAAGAGAGCTGCAGAAGCATTAAAGCATTCATGGTCTAAGCTAGGAGAGAATTGCAAGTAAGTATCCAGCATATCCAGTGGCTTATTCGCTCTGGACGGGCCGTAGTCGAACTTAAGCCGATACGCTAAATAAACACGCTCTTTCAATCTTTAAATTGGTAGCTAAAAATATTTTTCACGACGGTGAAAAGTCTGCAAAAAGTCGTAAAACTTAAAGCAATTCAGGAAACTTTATTGCGATGATACTTCATTTTACGGGGAAATAGGTGAAAACCTATGAAATACCGAAATGTTTCACGGAAATAACCAGTAACGTTTTGGAATTTTTTAGTGTATACAAAAATTAATTATTTCATACCTACGCCGCATCCAAAATTTTACGCAAACAACTAAATTTTAAGAAGAAAACTCGGTTTGAAAATAGACCTAAACTGCGGAGTAGGAGGAGTCAAGGTGATTTTGTTGTAAAGGAATCAGAGTCACTTAAAGTATGCCGACTCCGACTCTACCTCCAGCTTTTTCTTTTCGTTAGAACAGACTCTCGTTACAATTTTCTTTCTTTCTTGAATTGTCGATCAATTGATTCAATTACTTGTATATTTGTGTATATAGTAATAAAAGAAAAACTACCTTGGCAACTAGCCGGATTGATTACAAATGTTGTTGTAATTATATCTGTGCCGACCAATTGATTTGCGTATTTTTATAACTTTTCTCAATTAATAACACGTACCAGAAAACAGGTTTGTTACCTAATATTTCTAATTACAAGTGATTTTTGAACATAAAGTTATTGCTTTGAAATAAAAACATCTACGTATATTTTACTTCGTTTCTTTCAGTTTCCATACAAAAGTAAATGCTTGCTACAAGTAGGAAAAATATTGCTAGATAAATTTGCTAGATAAATTTGCAAAAGGTAGTTTCGATAACTTAATAAATATCATTTTTTAAACTAAAAAGTTAAAAAAAAAAAAAAAAAAACAGGAGTTGTTGCATCTTAATGGAAGCGACCAGATTCGTGCAACTAGTATTTGTGTCAAATCGTTTCGTTTCATTCGTTTCCCTAACGATATCTCTCGTTTCAGGAGAGAAAAAAATGTTCCTTTTCTCCTACCAGGATATTTACCGACATTTTGTTTTATCGCCGCAGCAGAAAGCAAGCATGATGAAATAATCTAATGATCTCCTTCATTGACCCCTTTCTTCAAAAATGTTGTGACGGAAAAAAATCGCATCAACACAAACGGGAAAGATAGGAAAGCATGCAGCTATGGGAAAGCTAATGATGATTTCAAAAAGAGTATTCCCGATATTATGAGTTGATAAAATAAATAAGTAAATAGATATAGTGAAACTTCGGTAACTCGACACGCGGATAACTCAACTACCCCGGTAACTTGACATTTATTTTTCTTATGGTTGGCCCAACGTTAATTTCAAGGGACGAAAACCTCTCAAACTTGACACACATTTGCAGAAACCCCTATAAGTCGACATCCAATTGCTATTTTAGTTCAATGGGGTCGTTTCCGAAATTTTAAAAGTATTTTTTTTTCTGAAGGAGCATGCTTAAAAGCATAGGATATGAACTTTTTTTAAATAATTTGTTCAAGTTTAATATTTTAAAAAAATTACTTAAATTGCGCGCTTTCAATGTTTATGCTTCTGTCCGATGACATCACAAATGATGAAATGCCATTCTGTGTTGCCATTCACAGAGCAAAATATTTAATTCACATCTTTTTACTTACGTGTATTGGCAACGATACGGTTAATAGCAATCGTAGAGCGCAATTTTAATTCGCTTCTTGATTATCATAACGTGGAATCGCGGTCGAAAGATGCGGCATCATTTGTGACATCATCAAGACCAAGTTTTGTTTGAAAGATTTGACATTTAAAAAAAATAATTTAAAAATATCTGCTGAGAAAATGAAAGTATTTTCTGGGTTCATGGTATTTATTTTTTTGCTTATTCTATCAATTTCAGTGACAAAAAGTACTACTTTTGACTGAAGGAAGCAACCCCATTAAATTAAATAACACAAATAAATATACACATTTTACACGATGAAACATTGATAAATATTAAATGTAAGATACAGTAGACGAGGAGGGGAAAAAGGGAGTCAAAAAAGTGTTCTCAAAATACCTTGGGCAAGCAATTCCCTAGTATTAAGTTTTTCAAAAAATGTACTGAAAAAAGGTGACTGACACGACAAAGATTTCATAACTCAACTTGTAAGTTACTTTTTATAATTTTCATACGTATTTGCAATTTTTTACATATATGCTAATTATTGAAATACTTTGTTGCTTATTTTGCTTGTTTCGAAATTTTTTTAGCAATAACATCAATTATTTCCTTTATATAGCTACTGATTTATTATTATTACGTTTTGAGACAAATGTTGTCAATTTAGAAAGGTAAATAAAATTTCCCCGCTTAATCAAATACCCCGTTTAATCGAATAATTGTTCTTGGAACCGACGATATTCGATTGATCGGGGCCGACAGTACTTCCAAATTTTAATTTTCACAATACTCTCCAAAATTAATACTTTTTTTTAAAATCTCCTCTTCCAAAGCGATTCATTACTTTCATTTCTTGAAATGTATTGGTTCATTTATAAATTCCATTTCGTTTCATATTTAGTAAAACAGTAAGTTTGCTAAAACGATTATCTGAATCGGTTTTATGTTTTTCTTTCTTTCTTTTTCCTTCCTTTTACAAAAAAAGGAAGTATTGTATTCGCGAAAAAATTTTCACTCAAAAATCGACCTTAATTTTCATTTTACTCACCCCCGGATGAATGATGAGGTTTTTTTTTTTCCGACTCGATCACACGTGGATTAAGTGCCTAAACACGTATAGACACGCGACATATCCATTTTGACGATTTCCGAGTTAATTACAACGAGTTTTATCGTGACGTCTGTATGTACGTATGTATGTATGTGCGTATGTATGTCGCATAACTCAAGAACGGTATTTTCTAGAAAGTTGAAATTTGTACGTAGACTCCTATTGGGGTCTAGTTGTGCACCTCCCCCTTTTGTTTGCATTCGGGTGTTTCTAAAGGGGTTTTTACCCCTTTTTGGGGTGAAATCATTGTTAATTTCGATGTAAACTCAAGTGATGTTATAATTTGGCGGACACTTGGCAATATATTGCCACTTTTTTGGTCGCCTTGTCGCCAGCTTGGCGACAAATTTTTGCGTTTTTTTAAAATCTGATTTCAATTCGGTCACTGTTGTGATATTTAGAGAGTAAACTATTGAATCACATTAAAATGGTCAGCAATGGGGAAGTGACATTAAATTAGGGTAAAAGGAAGTCATGTGATGCACACATCAGCTCGATTTACTTAATTCATTTTACTTTATTTTCAATTTTTCTCTCACGGGAAATTGTCTTAAAACATTTGTAGAAAAAATATTGAAGGGATCTCCCTGTAAACTTGGGGTTAGTTAAATAAAAATATCATACATGAGAAAGATTTTAAAAAGTGCAATCGAAAAAAGAAATAGTTCTTTACCGAAACAATAGCGACAAATAAACGTACATTGTTATGAAACCACGACACATTTCACTGCTAGTTGTATTTTAAACCTTGTTTAATTTTAGAACAATAATCTCATAAATAAAACGAGCGCCCTCGTTTTCTTTTCAGTTTTCAAGGCTCTGCAATATAAATTCGAGTTGAAAGTGAGACAACGAAGACATAAACTTTATTGTAGTAGTTTTAATAAATAAAGATAGATAATAAATCCGTGATGGAGCATAAATAAACAGCATTCTATAAAGGGTTAAGAAAATAATGGAATTTATTATTTATCGCCACTAAATGGCACTTTTTCATAAACAGTAGCTATAAATAAGATGAAATTGATTTCAAGGGACTCGAATTTGCCAAAGAACGCTTTCTTCATTTTTTTTTTTTTCGTTTCTTTTTTCTTTTCCTTTTTTTTTTTTTTTTTTTTTTTTTTTTTGCATCGTAAGTTGAAATCAATACTTACAAAAAATATAATTGTAAAAAATAATCAGCCGTGAATTGAAATGTTACCTTTCTGCCAAAACTAATTTCGCCAAATTAGTGCCAATAATTCTTAGCAGAGCACGCTCATGACATCCTGCCAGTCATTTAAGATGGATGCAAATAATTTGTTGCAACTTAAATTTGTCTTCATTATTTTTTTTTTAATGCAATTACTATTTTTGTTATTTTTAATGCTATAATTATTCAATTTTTTTTTTGCTACTGCTTTTTTTTTAATTTAGAAGTGTATAATTACGTCGATAATAGTAAAATAAACTAGTTGTCAGTGAAATAAATCAATTAATTGGCTAATGGTTTACTGTCCCCCCCCCCAAAAAAAAAAAAGAATCAATTTCACATCCTCTACCATCATGTTCTTCACCAATATCATTATTTTGGGTGTTTTGCAGTTTGTTTAAAAAATCCGCACTTTTCTTTTGTGCCTGTTTCTGCCAAAGTTTTTACGAATCCATTCTGTTTCGAAACTGCTCCACAAATGTCCTCACTTTTTTTTTTCTGCTGGCCATATCACACCCCGGCAAGGTAAATGACGCAACTCAAAATTTGGGAAAAATGTACTAGATATTGATTTAAAATGTAAATTCAATGCTCTTTCTTGCCACAAAATTCGCACTAAGTTAGCTTTCCTAACGGGTGCTCGGTGGCATAAAAACGATATAATCTATAGTGACACAGCATTAAGATTTTAAAATTTCAGAACATTTTTCGTACTTTAAGGATGTATTATTAATTTAGACAATAATAACTAACCGATAAACACCACATTATAAAACTTTTTGCATGTAATATAATACTTGAGACTAAATCGCTTAAAAATGCTATTGCGTAAAACCTTGATTTTCTCCATTGCTGTTTGAGTATGAGTTGTGTCACTTTCTTTGCCGAGTGCAACATGTTGGAAATTAAATAAAACACCTAACAGATCATGCATTCATGGGCGGATTTATAGGGGGGCAGAGGGGGGCAATGCCCCCCCCAGTTTTGGGAGGACTTTATGTAGTAACGACACATCTTCCAAAAAAAAAATATATGATTTTTTCTTTTTTGAATAGTTTAGAAGGGCATGGGTGGATTTATAGGAGAGGGGTGGCATAGGGGGCAATTCCCCCAGTATTGGGAGAACTTTATATAGTAACAACGCATCTTCCAAAAATGAAAAAATATATATATATATATGATTTTTTCTTTTTTGAATAGTTTAGAAGGGCATGGGTGGATTTATTGGAGGGGGGTGGCATAGGAGGCAATTGCCCCAGTTTTGGGAGAACTTCATATAGTAACAACACATCTTCCGGAATCTTAAAACAAAAAAATCATGACTTTTTCTTTTTTAAATAGTTCAATGAAAATGAAGAGAAAAGCGAATGTACTTTTCTGATGGGAGAAAAGAAAAGGGAAAAAGAGACGAACATTAAATACATATAGTACAGCTGTCACTGGAGTAGATTAATTGACCTTTTGAGAAATAGTCGTAAAAATCCTTTAACTGTAAAAACTGACGAATTTTCGTAAAAATTACAAAAAATCAAGCAAAAATTTTCAGGCAAGAGTGAATTACAAACAGGGCCGAATTTGCCTATAAGATAAACGAGCTATTGCTTAGGGCCCCTGCTTTGAAGTGGGTCCCTAACTCCTAAAAAAAATTCATGATTCGTTCCTTAAAAAATGGAAATGGCTTGAAAAAACTAATTTCATATTTAAGTGCTTGAAAATCTTGAATATTTGGAAACGTGTGGCTACAAACCTTAAATTTTAAAATTTCTAACAAATGGTAGAGGGGGAGGAATGCCAAAATATGTCTAATTCAGCTCCTTTCCACATCCTGTATTAAAAATGTAAAAATCATGGTTCTCACGTTTGTAACATATTATTTGAAATAAATTTTTGTGACTCACATGTTTCATATCTTGCTATTTATTCAATCCTGAATGCAGTATTTTGGAAATTCTTTTTTATTGATTGCTTTTATCTTATTTCTTCTGCATATTGTCTATTTGTTTAGCACTGAAAAAAATACACACTACTTCTATTTCTTTTCGTTTTCTGCCCCAGTTGCAACTGAAGAAAAGTTGTTGTCATGAGAAATCTATGGTTTCTTTTTTCTTTTAAATTTAAAATAGCTATTTCTCACAAAGTTAGAACAGGACTGTAAAAATTTACAATCAAGTACTAAAATATCAGAGACTGGAAAGTACAAATGAAGTGCGTTAAATAATTTTAATTGTTCTAGAGTCCTTGAAAATAATTAGATAAGTCTTTGAAAATCCTAAGCAAAGTGGGTTCCAATTACTGCTACTGCATATTGTTAATCTGTTTAGCCAGGAAAAAAAATACTTTTTCTATTCCTTTTCGTTTTCTGCACTACTTATAATTAAAAAATGGTTGTAATGAGAAATCTATAGTTTATTTTTTCTTTCAAACTTAAAATGGCTGCTTCTTACAAAGTTTGAACAATACTGTACAACTGTATAATCTAGTTATCAATGTCTATCCAATTAACCTTTATAAGGCTTCAAAATGCAGAATTTTATATCTATTTTACAAAATTTCTTCCGGGGGAGAAACCCCCGGCCTCCTAAAATTGGAGATATTCTATTTCCCACTTAAAAGGGAGCCCTGCGTCAGTCTCTTGATACCAGCTCTCTCTTAAGGTCAATTCAAAAAGGACAGCATGAAAACACATTAATGAAAATGACACACAAAAAAGTAAAGCATGAATTTATGCATCACAGGAAACAGACAAAAACATGGGAGGGAGGGGGCAATAAAAATGTTGCTAAAAAAAAAATCCTGCCCCCCCCCCCCCCGGAACTCAGTCCTAAATCCGCCTATGCATGCATTTCTTTTAAATATTGTCCTTCTGCCTTCAAAACACACTACATGCATTAGTACGAAATTTTTAGGAAGAAGAAAAATGTTAGCATGTTAAATCTTATGATTTGAAACTTAGTTTCCAATTTCAATATTGGTATTTAGCGTAATGAATTGGTCTTGGAGTTTATTTCCACACAACGTTCCACACATTTAGTTTCACGTAGATGGCTAAAAAGCATTTTTTTTGTACATATTTAGTGGATTTTGAACTTTAAAGGGTTAAATCTTCACTTTCATAAGCACTAATCAGTCACTTGCATACCTTTCAGGCCCGACGAGAGGCTATATCAGCCTAGTCGGAAACAAGGGGGCCGGCGACACTGACGCAAAAAAAAGAAAGAAAAAAAAAACAAGAAAATAAAGGAAAAAAAAAGAAAGGAAGAAAGAAAAAGGGAGGGGGGGGGGGCTCCGAATAAGAGAAAACGTAAACATTAAGTAAAATTTACCCTTTCGGTATTTACTGTTGTGGCACTTAAATTAGGGTTAATTGTTTTCTAGGGAGTATTTTTGATTCTTTTTTCTCACGCCCCCCCCCCTTTTTTTTTCTTTCCACCTTTTCTTTTCTTTTTTTCTTATTTTTATCTTTTTTAGGGGAGGGGGGTACGAAACTGACAAGGGACCCGCCTTGGCTCTCTGCGGCTCTGATATTTTTTGTTTCATACCAGATATTAGTATTTTCCATACATTTTCTTTTGCTTAAATATTTTAAGTTTTAAATGTATACAATATTATGTTTTTTTTTTTTTTTTTTTTGTAGCTTTTTATACCATATTTTCGCACATTCTCCACTGCTTGTATGAGTTGTGTCACTTTCCTTGTCGGGGTGCGATATGCTTCGAACGAAAGTTTTCTTTCAGCAAGCAAATTAATTTTTTTTGCAAAATAATCTGATTATCGCAACTCCTTTTATTTGGAAATTTTTCTCCGTTTTGTAATTTTTGAAAATAAAATAATATTACTTTGCACCACATTGCTCTTACATCAGTTACATTACGACGAACATTTTTGATCGGTAGTTATTCGTTGTAATGAGATTTTCCCGTATTAGTGTTTTAAAATTCACCTATAATTATGCTTATCTCAGTAACTGAGCGTATTTAGTTGTAGAGGAAAATAGTTTGTTTTAAAAAGATATTTTTTTTCGATTAAGATGTAAATAATTTAAGTACAGCTCTTGGTCTACCAAGTAAAGTTGCTTTTCATCTTTGCAGTCTAAGCACAATCTGAACACAACTGTCAATTCGCAAATTGGCAAAAGGAATAGCCAATCTATATTCAGCAAAAAGCATCAAACAATTGCATCAGCACAATGTTTCATAATTGCAGGGCGTACTCTCTACCAGGGGGCAGTTTATCTTCTTTGGAGGTAAAGAATTCCGTATTTAGGGTCTCTATTTGAAGGGTAATCCAAGATTGAGTTATTCCTTCGGATTTCAGAGATTTATTTTGGCACAAAATTAGTTTGTACTAGGGGGGTGTGCACCTCGAAGCGATTTTTCAAAAATTCGATTTTGTTCTTTTTCTATTCCAATTTTAAGAACATTTTACCAAGCAAATTTTTATGACGTGGACGAGCAAATTACCATAACGTAGGCAAGCAAATGTACATAGCCATATTGGCATGAAATACATCATCCATTATTTGTAAATAGGCGAACCAAATGACCTTTTAATTTTCTACTACGGGCTAAGCCGTGCAGGTACCACTATTAATGATAATAACTAAGTCAATGAAAACATACTAAAAAGTGTAAAATAAAAATAATTATTAAATAAAAACAAAAAACTCGACTGCGTAAAAACCAAACAATTTAAAAAGAGAAAAATGTAAGCCCAGTAGTTTAGAATGTTATTAAGTACTGCTGAATAACTACACCATTGAAATAGTTTTATAATCGATACACACATAAGACAAATCATAAATTCGAAAGCAGGATAGAAGGATCAACAGTCGGTGCCCATTCCTTTTTGACCAACCAAGGAAACCCGTAAAATTTGAATGAGTCCTGACTGTTGATCCTTCTATTCTGCTTTTGAATTCATGGTTTATCTTATATTACGTGTGTGTCGATTATAAAACTATTTCAATGGTGTAGTTATTCAATAGTACTTAATAACATTTTAAACTACTAGGCTAATATTTTTACTTCCTTTTACAAAAAAGGAAGTATTGTATTCGCGAAAAAATTTTCACTCAAAAATCGGCCTTGATTTCCTTTTTTCTCACCCCCGAATGAAAGTTGTGTTTTTTTTTCGACTCGACCACACGTAGATAAGTGCCTAAGAAAGTATAGACACGCGAAATATCCATCTTGACGATTTCCGTGTTAATTAAAACGAGTTTTCTCGTGACGTCTGTATGTACGTATGTATGTGCGGATGTGCGTATGTAGGTCGCATAACTCAAGAACGGTATGTCCTAGAAAGTTGAAATTTGGTACGTAGACTCCTAGTGAGGTCTAGTTGTGCACCTCCCTTTTTGATTGCATTCGGGTGTTTCTAAAGGAGTCTTTTGCCTCTTTTGGGAGGAAATCATTGTTAATTTCGATGTAAACTCAAGTGGTATGATAATTTGGTGGACACTTGGCGATATATCGCCAGTCTTTTGGTCGCCAAGTTTTGGTGACAACTTGGCGACAAATTTGACAATTTTTTTAAAATTTGGTTTAAATTTGGCCACTGTTAAGGATATTTAGAGAGTAAACAATTGAATGACATTAAAATTGCCAATAATGGGGAAATGACATTAAATTGGAGTAAAATGAAGGTATGTAATGCACACATCAACTCGTTTTCTTTTTAGTTTGTTTGGTTTTTACGCATTCGGGTTTTTGCTTTTATTTAATAAATTATTTTTTTCTTCCTTTCCTTTTTTTGTCAGCGTCGCCCCCCCCCCCCCCCTCGAGGCTTTGATCCCCTAATTTTCGACTAATCTGACATGGCCTCTCGTTGGATTGAGCCTGTCAGTGCTTGCGGAGTCGGAGTCAGGCTCGGACTGTTTTTTTTTATTTGTGAGAGGGGGGGGGGGGGGTAAAAGAGTTGGGAGTCAAAGGTTCTAAAATTACCGGTGTCGGAGCCGGATCTGGTCAATTTCCCTCCGACTCTGCATCCTTGGTTAAAACTGTAATACACCTGTTCCCAAACGGCCATGTTCTTCCTAACAAGCGCTCAAAGACATTTATCAGCATTACCTTAAAACCCAGGGGCAATGTAGGGAATATTTGCAGAAACAAAGCGAGGAATTACGGTCAGATGGCATCACTGATTTAATGATCATTCCGGCTTCAACTAATCCCACAAACTAATGATCGAAGAATTGAGGTATGTGGACTTAGGTTGCCAAGCATGAATGAAGTGGTGATTCATCACGTGATCCTCCCCTAAATGATACACATAAAAAATATCCCTCAAGTGTTACAATAAAACGGGTAGAAATCTGAGAAGATTTGAATATTCCGCGCTGTTTCAAGCGTGATCGGTAACTTCACTTTTTGCTTAATTACATTGTTATCTCATCAAAAACAACCCTGTTGTAAAAATTTCCCCGCCAAGAAAACCTTTAACTTTTCCGCGCAAAAAAGAAAATCTGCATCCTAAAGCCAAAAACCCTCAGCCATAAAAAGTTATGATATCTAGTTTGCCCGCCAAGTATCTGCCAAACTATCATCCTCCCTCTTCTCCTTTTTCATCACAGCTACTTCCATTAGAACCTCCTCCCACCTTCAACTCCTAAGAAATATGGATAGATCTTTTAAATTGTTTATCTTGTTTGGCGGGAAGCTTTTCAAAATGAAGTGGTTGCTTGGAGAGCAAAAAGCTTCACGCCAAACAAGATAAACAATTTAAAAGATCTATCCATATTTCTGAGGAGTTGAATGTGGGAGGAGGTTCTAATGGAAGTAGCTGTGATGAAAAAGGAGAAGAGGGAGGATGATAGTTTGGCAGATACTTGGCGGGCAAACTAGATATCATAACTTTTTATGGCTGAGGGTTTTTGGCTTTAGGATGCAGGTTTTCTTTTTTGCACGGAAAAGTTAAAGGTTTTCTTGGCGGGGAAATTTTTACAACAGGGTTGTTTTTGATGAGATATCACATCTTTTTGTATTGATATTATTACTTTGTCTGTATTTTTAGAATTGAGAACTTCAAGTCAGAAAATTTTCAATTGAAACAACGCTGTTTTGTGTTTTTAAGGAACAATAATGGCTAGCCTAATTTTACGTCAAGTTATTTTCTGATTATTAAGATTCTATGTTCATTTTGTGAGAATTGGGCGTTTAAATTTTATTGCAATCCTTGTATCCTCTCTGTTGCAAAGAAAAAACTTCTTGGATAATTAAATAGTATATTTTAAAATATATTGTTTTCGAGTATTTTACAACTTCGCAATAAATTCTATTACAGTTTCTTTATTTGACCGATTATTCAACATTTTCATGAAGGTTTCTTTAAATGTTTTACAGCTTGAGGGCTATTTTAATCTAGCTTTTCACTTTTTGTTTAATTACATTTTTTCTTAAATTGTGGATTATTTTACGTTTTATGGGATAATTTTAATTGTTTGGTGATTTATCTTTTTCTTGATAGAAGTCTTTGTCTTGTTTAATACCTAGTTTTGTTTAAAAATTCATTTAAAAAACGAAATGCATTTACAAAACGCACCAAGCAAAAGAAAAAACTAAGTCATTAAATATTTTAAATTTGAATGTGTCAGAAGATCTATACAACTTTACTAGATGTCAAATCGCGGAAATCCCAAATTTGCCATAGCGAATTCTCATGTTACGCGCGGACTAAGCTCATTAAAAGTCTTGCTTAAATTCATTGCAAAATTTTTTTCAGCGAACAAATTACTGCAAAGCACGGATATCCACACACGTATTTCATATATTTTCAATTCATTATGTGTTGTTTGTGGAAAATCCATTAATTTAGAAAATAAGCAAACCAATTCGCAACTCCAACGAACTATAGGGGGCACTGCAGTCACTGTTTAATGGCGGAATTGAAAACTAAAACAAACGCATGTGGTAGCGAAGAAAATGCTAAAAGTGTTGTGATTTTTGTTCGTATGTATGATTTTTTCGCTTTATTCGTTTGAAAAGATTTTTCAAAGTCTTGTGGATATTCTGACCCATATAGAAAGAGATTAGAAACCAAAAAGTATTACGAAAGTAAACAATTAATGTAGAACACACAGTAAGTTGTTCTGAAGCAGCCATTTTCACGATGTTGAATTCGGAATTCATAAATTTTTGGTTCGCTTCGAACGGCATTTTCATTTTGTACCGTTTTTTCTATACATTAGTACATATTAAGTTCAGTTTCGTGACATTTCCAGCATTTGTTGACATTTTTGTCACATAGTGCACATACGTGGCAGACTGTCAAGAGTAACGTTTAACACTAGATAATTTATTTCTATGACTATATGATTGGATATCCAAAGAAATCATGCATTTAATTCATTCGTCATGGAAATAATTTACCTGATATGCGAAATCTTGTCAAGATACATTATTCTTTCACATAATTTTAAAACCATAACACTATAAACAGATTTTTGGCGAACTTTTATTTTTTATTGTTCAAATTCTTAACGTTCTTTCTGGATTTTTCAATCTGTTCTGCGATAAATATTTTCAAGAAAATTTATTTGCATACTGTCTATTTCAGTAGGATACTGTAGTAACAAATTTTATTTAAATCATTTATGTGGAATTAGGTTAAAGAAAAGTGTCCAGTCAATGTTGTTAAGTTCGTTTTTTTTTTCATCGAATTGAAAAACTGATATTTATTCAAATTCACTCAGAACAAAATAAATAAAATGTGTACTCACAGTTTATATATGGTGGTAGTTTTCTTTTCAGTTGATTGACCATTATTTCTTTTTACTTATCGAATTCTGTAATCTTACTATCATTTTATTCCACTCATGATAAAAATTAAAAATGGTTTAACTAAAAACGCGAAAACTCGCCAAGGCTACTTTGCTTGCACAATACTAAAACTACTATAACCCTAAACAAATTTGGCGAAACCTTTCAGCTGAGAATAAAAGGAATAAAGTAAATTCTTTCTCGGTTATTCATTTTGTTCTACGATAATATATTCAAGAAAATATTTTGCATACTATCCATTCCAACTAAATGCTGCTGTAAAATATGATTAGTTAAATTAATTTAAGATTAAAAAAAACTCATATTCTTACAAATTCATACAAAACAATAAAAATTTTTACCTGGTATAACGTTATCCAATTTTGTTAATCCAGAGTTTTCTTGTTTACGCTTCCACCATTTAATACTTTTTTGAAAGAAATAAGAAAAACTAACATTATTTTGAGAAGCTCGAGAATGCTACTAAGGGACGAATTAATTTCTGTAGCTGAAAGCAAACTAAGACACATCGATTGCGTTAATAAATACTCAGAACAAACTGCCTGTGTTTACGTCAACAGACACACGTGATGCGCAACGTGGCAATGTTTTAGGTGCAGACGCAGTTTTATAAATCACCGCAAGGGGTAGCGTATTCGAGCGCTGGAGTTCCGAATAAAAAAAGTGTTATTTTTCGCTTTCAATTAAAAAGTTATATGTGCCGTATTCATATGCGTACAGTTTCATATAATTTGTCACGTAAAATATTGTAATGGTTTAACCCCAGTTTCGCGCCTACATTTAAAATTTCTTCCCTCCATAAATATATCAAAACTGAAAAACAGGGGGAAGGAAATTTCGTATCGGCAAAACTTTGGGGGATGGGGGAGGACAGCATTCTAATCTCATTCATTAATTTGTTTTTCTGCTTAAGTATAAACAAACATAGAACCTGAAAACAGAACGCCCAATGCGCAGTCGCTGTGGCAAATTTCTGATATCCGCGATTTAACGTCTAATTGCAACTGTTGGATATCTTTTAGTCTTGATTGAATTTCATTTCCTAAGACAATTTTGGAATAACTGTTAGATCTGTTTTAACCTTGCAATTGCAGTTCGAGATAAACAAACCCTATGAGCTGAGAGTAAATACATAAGAATATAGGGAAAATTAGTGATTTCCAAACTTCAATTACTCCGGTTCATGATGTCCTTGGGGGTTGAATTTTTGTATATGTACTCAATGACCCCCCAAGAATATGTATACAAAAAATCATTACCGTAGCCTCCCGGGGAGCTGTGATAGAACCCCGGGAAGGTTCAATTTGAGGGGTAAAAACGAGGGGGCAAGGGGAGGGGGGTCAAATGGCACATCAGTAGGGCACAAGGAATGTGTGTGCAAAATTTCAGCTTGATTCCTTTTTTCGTCTGGGCTGTAGCCCTGCCAAAGAAAGCGAAAACTTTTTTGAACAGCGATTTTATAACTTTAATACCTCCTCCCCCTGATGGTGCAGGGGATTTTATTTTGGTTTACGGCGTCAGGGGCCACTAGAGATTGAGTGTACCAAAAATCAACTCCGGGGGTCTTCATAGGGCTGAGATACAGAGGGGTGAAAAACCCAAAAAACCTCAACTTGTTCTGTCGTGTAATCTTGTTCTTGGTCGCTTTTATTTTCTTTCGTCTTTGGCGGTGGATTTGCTTCTGTTGGCTGCTGACGTTTGGTTTCCTTTTCGGGACGGGACGCTTCCGCGTCCCGTGATTCCTCTAGTTCTAGCATGGGGTTGTGTGCATCATTGAATTAAATGGGAATTTACAGTTGGATCATTCGCATGTGTGGGTAAAACATATTTTATGCACTAAACATTTCTACACTTGCTTCCAGGAGTGCCCCGATGGGAGGTCACAGGATATCACTAGGATCTCCCAGAAATTTGCTTGTTCGACATATTTTGTCTGACGATTCGGCAAAAATATCACCATTCGGGAAATGTTGGAGTGCTTTTTGTTAAAACTCTTATCATTTAACGAAATTTGAGTTCTATTCGGCAACATTTGGCGTTCCTTTCGGCAAATGGAGAAGTTCCGTCCTCCAAAACAATTAAGTTAAGCCTGTTCAGGATCCGTCCTGCAGGAGCCAAGATTCGGAAATAGAGATAACTAAGTTTTTTTCTTTTTTGAAAAATAAATAAATAAATAATTAAACTTACAACTTTTAGGCTTTTAAAAAACTTTTAAAAAATGTGATACGTTTATTTTCTCTTGTAAGGGATAATAAACACTACTCCACCCTTACGGAAGTTCAGAGAAAAGTTGGGACCGTTTTACCGAATTTTTTCGAAAATAAAAGTTTTAAACAGAAGAAAAAGGAAATACGTAAACATATTTCAAAAAGGATCAGACATATACATTTTTCGTACACTTGTATATGAAAAAGTTTCTTTTGTCAAGCAATCGTTTTATCGCAGGGCAACGATAGCAATCGCTTTATATCGAAAATTCTAATCACTGAAATATTTTTTTTTAAGGGAGTTTTTTTGGGGAGATTTGTTTTGATTAAAATTAGGGAGATATTTAATTTATTAAGGGGTTTGGAAAAAGTTAAAATTCAAGTCTCTTGAACGAATCGGGAGAGTTGGTAGTTATGAACTACTACTTTTCAGCCTACTTTTTTGTAAGAGTCAAAGAAAAAAAAATCACAAAAGAGGACTTAATGCACTCCAAAAATATCGTTAAAAACGAAAAGAAACTTTTAAAAAACATAAAATAATCAAATATATGTTTAAAAATTAAAAATTGGAGAGAAAGGTTTCGAGATGGAGAAAATGTGCGTCGGTCTGTCTGTCCCCAACTAATTGCTTTTGAGTGAATAGTGAATTCCAACAAACCTTTTTTTTCGTTGGAAAAATTTCGGCGAGGACACATCATTCTACTATTTTACTTTTTGATTCGAACAATTTTTCGTTCAATTATCGGACAGTTCACAAAACCTTAACATTAGTGTCGACGGAGAAATTTAAGACAAATATAGGTACCGAACTTAAAAAGATGGATTTGCTTCAAAGAAACTGCGCTGGAAAAAACTCTTGATGAAGAAGATGTATAGAAAATATCTATGTTTTTTTAAATTTAACTATTTAAAGGTTATTTTTTGAACAATTTAAATGTTTTTTCTACAATTTTTGCAGAAATATGCATGTTGTGTTACGTACGTAGCTCTCACTTAACGGAACGATAAATATTCCATGATAAATATGCTAAGCTGATGTTCCAACTGCAAGCAGGTGGTTTCAAACGCAGAAAGCGAGAATGATCAACAAAATATTCTAAAAATTCTTCCTTACCTTCTCAACTAAAAGTAGATGCTACGAAACAATGGCTCGTACAGTAATTGAAAAACGAGATGGGAAATGAAATGCTTGCAGTAATTTTCATGTTTATAAAACTATTTTAATTTTAAGAGAAACTTTTGAATAATTTGCCATAATTTGTTTACAGACCTCCAAAATGGCCAATATTCGAGATATTAATATCGTTAATACATTTTGGAAGGGAGGGGGATAATTGTTTTTGGATTTCGATTGAATACACAATCTATAAGTAATAGCCTTAGTTACGTGAAAGCGACGGGCGTATTTTTAAGAAAGATTGCAGACAATTTTTTAACTGGGAGAAAAGAATAAAAAAAGAAATTACGAATTCTTTAGGTAGAAATAGAACATTTCTGCTAACGCATATTTGTTCCGCATTTGCTGAAGTAAAAGCAACGGCCCTCTGCTTTGGAATGTTTATAAAAAAAAAAAGTTCTCTATATTAGTATGATATCCCTTATTACACAATATAGCAGGGGCGGCATTTCAGCATTTCGTTTGGGGGGTCGAGTTTTTTGAACATGAATTTTCTCAGTACGGTAACAGGAAAGGATAATAAAATGGTTTTAATGTTAAGAACAATAAAGCAATATTGAAGAGACACAAATGTTATCTACTATAAAATGACTGACCTGATTGAAATAGTCAAAAAACAATGGAAGCAATTCACAAAACAATTCTTCTTCCCTCAAATTTCACTTACTATAAGTAAGTGTAATATTTTTTTTTTCGCTTTATATAACCGATCTACATAATATTGAACAGACCAATGATAAATATATCTCATCAAATCCTGTCTCAATTTCTTGAGAAGCTGAATTGGTCATTTTATTTAAAATAGTGATTTAATATTTTGACTAAAACTTCATGTGGTTTTGTCACCTCTTCTAAATTGGCATACAGTAGAAACTGTTATGGAAAGTTCTGTCACAAAGTTTTACACTTTGTTCAAGGGCTCAAGCATGCATTAGTGTGAAAATTACTAAGAGTTTCAAATGTCAGTCCAAGAATTAAGGTTAGCGGATTGAAATTTTTGTGATAGAGTGTAGCATTGTTCAAAAAACGCTCCGCAATATAAATAAAGTGAACAATAATTCAAACAAAGTCACACATATTAAAATGACATCAGATTTTCTATCATTGAAAAGGTCGTTTTCCAGTAATTCTTCTATGGAGCTTTTGTAGATTTAACTTTTGAATACCATCGTGTGTCACTTAGAGATTGTCAAGTAAAGAGCCTCAAGATATATTTGTTGATATGAAAGTATTTTTCGATGTGGGATGTTTTTCATAAAGAGCATATCTTTACAAAGAGTTTCTAAGAAAGCATATAATGCATCGAGTTGCTAAAATATGTTTCTAGTACAAAGAATCAATGAACACTTATTAGCTAAACATTAAGTTATAATATGAGCATAAAAATTTATGTAAAATGACATGGAGTTTACGCTAAAAATTGCGCAGTCTAAACACTGTACGGGCATCTCATAGAAGATGCACCAGCATAACATAGAATACACAATTTTGAAATATTTAACCCATATGAAGAGATTACTTCTTTAGTTAAGGTAAACAATTATTCTCCATCTGTTTTTTTCTGTTCTTAAAATGCAAGCAAATAATTTTCTAAGTTATCTAAATTGAATTTAGCCATTTTTTTTATTATTCGTAGTGAAAAATTTAGGGGTGCAACCGCCCCCTCTCGCTCCCCCTATTTGCCGCCCCTGCAATATAGTATAAGCAGATAAATGCAATAAAATATCGTATACTATAAAATTGCTTTGTATTTTTACTTTCTTCTATATCTAATATATAGAAGAAAGTATTGGATTCGTGCAAATTTTCGAATTTCGAATTTTGACGGATTCGAACGTTTTGAGGTGTGCTGAGTCCATTTCGACCATTTTTGGAAAATGTCTGTCTGTCTGTGTGTATGTGTGTGTGTATGTATGTATGTGTGTGTGTATGTATGTGTGTCACGTCTGTGTGTGACCAGTTTTTTGTGGCCGCTCTACAACAAAAACTACCGCATGAAATCGAACGAAATTTAGTACACATATGTGCCCCTATGTGAACTTGTGCCCATTAGTTTTTGGCGCGAATTCCTCCAAGGGGGGTGGAGCAATGGGACGTTTTTCGAGTTACGCGTGCTTGCTATTCCTCAGGAAGTTACTGGCGGAATCAAACAAAATTTGGTCCATATGTTGGTATTAACAGGAACAGGTGCTGATTCAATTTTGGTGTCAATAACTCAAACGGGGGTTGAGCTGTAGAACGTTTTTTGTCGTCAATTGTGACTGCTGTATCTCAAGAAATAATGAACGGAATGAAAGAAAAATTTATCGGCAAGTAGCCCTTAGTGGGTATAAGAACTGATTTTAGTTTTGTGTCAACAGCTAAAAGGGGGGTAGCGCAATCACCCGTTCTTTTTTTCCATTTTGAGTGCCCTATCTCAAGAAGTAATGCTACGTTCTGGTTGAAATTTGGAATATATGTGAATCCATATGTAAACAGGCTTTGGTTCT